>NW_017307054.1:319532-362307 GCF_000935625.1 Nanorana parkeri | reverse complement strand
CCCTGCCCAGGGGTGATTATTCGGTGCGGCCCTTCCCAGGGGTGATTATGCTGTGCGGCCCTTCCCAGGGGTGATTTTGCTGTGCGGCCCTTCCCAGGGTGATTTTGCTGTGCGGCCCTTCCCAGGGGTGATTTTACTGTGCGGCCCTTCCCAGGGGTGATTATGCTGTGCGACCCTTCCCAGGGGTGATTATGCTGTGTGGCCCTTCCCAGGGGTGATTATGCTGTGCGGCCCTTCCCAGGGGTGATTTTTCTGTGCGCCAAAATGTCCCATCCAAGCCTTCCTCTAAAGTGCTAATGCACACACATTGGCATTATTCATTCCTATGGGTAAGCCATACTCATGGTGGCCTCCAGCAGTGTGTGGCTTAGCCAAAGAGTTGCCACCTTTTCTTCAAGCGAAACCCAAACACTCTAGCGACGCTCGGACATTTTTTTGGGGAGAATGAGTCGCGGCTTATTCATATGTAAATAGTGCCACCCATTCATATGTAAATATCACACTTGAGACTATTTTCAGTGGGGGGCTAGTAGCCCCTATCTTAATTTTAGTTGCCCCTGTCTGCCTGACATCTTGTGTCCTTGTTTCTGCTGCGATGAAACCCGGACACAGCATTCAAAACCCAGACTGTCCGGGTGAATCCTGGACAGGTGGCAACTCTACTTAGCCATGGGGATGAAAAGGGTCGCAGCACACAAGAAGATACTCTTGCTAGAAAGGCTGTATGGTGCAAGGCAAGGCAAAGCATGTCAGCACAGCGAAGATCACAGAATCAAGGAGCAAAGTAAATATTGGAGTTGGTGGTTTGCGCTCACTAGGGTGGGAGGAATTGGCTGAAGGACAATAGTAAAAAAGGAACAATTGTCCTTAAAAGCACTAGGCCAGCTAAAAAAGATAATTCTATTTTGAGTGGAATGGGACAGGGCTTGGCTAACGGGCACGCTGGCCTTGTGCAGGATTTGGGCGCCTTAGCTGCCTCCATATTTCAATGCCCCTGTTTGCCATGCCAGCTACATCCCAGATCACTTTGTGTTGCACAAGTACGTTTAAATTGCATGGGCAATGCAGGCAGACAGGACCTCCATGGATCAGTGACCCAATAGCGGTTGTGACTGCTTGAGCACCCTGCTCCTACACCCCCCTATTCTGCTTGTACTGCTGGATCTAAAGTAGTTACACTGTCTGCTATAGTTAAGTCACTGTACAAATGTTCCTTTTCCTGCACACAGTAATTGCTGTCATGTATACATTTTCTTCATTTATCTCTGTGTGGCTCTGCTATGTTACCTGTTTGTCATCGCTGTGTATTGAAAGCGGAACAATGAAACATTTTCACGGCAGGAAGGGTTAATCCTCTGGAGACGCATAACATCTCTAAAAATATCTTCATCCCATTCTCAGCAGAGAAATGCCATCTTTTGTTGCAGAAAGGTAGTATGAGTCTGTAGAGGGCAGCGAGGGGACAAATGGCATTGAGATTTGAAAGCGCTGACCTTTCTGCCAACTCCTTCCTACTTCAATTCAATGGCCGGGCTCCATTTCTATCTCTGTCTATCTTTTTTTGTCAACAGCCATGCAAAATAAGGGCAGGGAGGTGAACGCCAAATAAAGGCCCTTTTAAAGGGCAAAAGTGCAGAAATGAAGTCTTATGAGCTTATTTAAACTGTAAATGGGCACAATACCTCCATGAGAAGACATTAAGGGAAAGATTTCCTACCGGTGCCGGTGATTCTTTTCCCTTGTGCCTTGAAGACAGGATGCTATTAACTTTTGTATTGTCACTCGTTTTTCCGGTTGTTAACTTTTTCACCTAAACCTATTTAAGGTCATTGATTTTCAGAACAATCCCAGATCCTTCTATACTGCACATTTTTCTTCCATCAACCTAAAGTGGAACTCCAGTTAAAGCAAAACTCCGGGTAAAATTTGTATTAACCCTTGCAGTGCGGCTACCCCCGCGCTGCAAGGGTTAAATGCGTGTTTGTGTCTAGGATCAAAAATAAAAAGAGTTACACTAACTAGATCCATATCCTCGGAGCCAGCTTACTCTTGGTCCAGTCCCAGGAGCCTCTCTCACCCTCCGCTGCAGCGTTCTAAGGTCCCATGTCCATCACGTTCTATGCACAGTGTATAGCAGGGGTAGCAAACCTCTGGCCCTCCAACTGTGGTGAAACTACAAATCCCATGATGCATCTCTCTCCGGGAGTCATGTCTGTGGCTGTGAGAATCTTGCAATGCCTCATGGGATTTGTAGTTCCACCACAGCTGGAGGGCCGGAGGTTTGCTACTGGTGTATAGGAAGTGAAAACGCCGAGGGACATAACATCTGCAACAGAGGAGAAGACGGGCTGGAGGATGCGCTGTCACAGCCAGCCAGCTCACAGGATCGGGTGAGTATAACATTTTTTATTTTTGAACCTAGACACATGAGCAGTGAGGCTAACCGCCCCCCCCCCCCGACTGCAAGGGTTAATACAAATACTTGCCCAAATGTTCCAATGCCTAGCCTGATATCAGGTATCAGGAAGCCGGGCAGCGTGTATTGACTTGCTGCCTGGCTTCCTGATTGGTCGGGAAGCTGGCCGAGTTATTACACGCACCCCCGGCTTTCTAATTGGCCAAAAAGCTGGCTTTATGCTCCCTCGCCGCGTCATTATGGGGTGCCCGGCTTCCTGATTGGCCAGAAAGCCGGCTCCATGCTTTCTCGTCACCTGGTGACAAGGAAGCATGGAGACAGATTCCCTGCTAATCAGGAAGCCAGGTGGCGAGTCATTACACGCCGCCAGGCTTCTGTAATGGGACTTCTGGTATCGGTATTCATCCCATCCCAAAAAAAATATTGGTACTCGTACTCGATACCGAAAAACTGGTATCGGTGTATCCCTAGTTTTAACCGTTATCCAGTCAGGGCACTAATTCCATCATATGGAAAAATATATAAGAGACTGGTTGGTGGAATTAAACTGTAGCAGAGGTCCGACGCTTCTTTTACATAACAGCATTGGAAGATGAAACCTTTACTAATACATTTCAGTCCTCTGAAGAATACAAATCCCTCTCATTTGATACTATTCCTATCATTTAACATGTCTTATTCAGCAATGTACATCTGAGCAACACAATGCCCTTTGACTTCCCTGAGTTCCTGCCAGGCCTTGGATTCCATCTGCCTTCATCATCTATTCCTGACCTCTCCACTGCCATCTCTCAACTCTCCTTTACTTGTACTCTTTACAGAGTTTACTCTATGCCTCTCCCACGGCAGGAACTCTTAAAATCAGTCTGGTGTGTATTGTTACCATACACTATTTATACGCTTTGTATTAGCTTAGATCTATCGTCATATGTTGACTGTGTCGTAACTTAATCTGATGTAATTCTCTATTCAATGTGATACGGTTTCTAAAATAAATGTTAGTGGAGTTATGGGAACTCATGCATAATAAAGACGCAATGCTTTTTGTAGTTGTGGGCCTTTAGCAAAAGCAGAGGTAATGACAGATCAGCATCCCCAAATGACCTGGGGAAGCTGATCTGTCATTAAACAATAATAACATCACAACTGGTTAGCCAAGCCAAATGCCGCTCGGCAGCATTCGGCTATTCACTCACTGCCGTTCGGGCCCTATAAGAATATGGCAAGTGAGCTGCCGGAGCTTCGGCTCAGCCAATCCAGATGTTGGATTGGCTGAGTCGAAGTCCTTCTGCACTTTCGGCTGACTGAAGGCAGCCGATGTACGGCTGATTTCAGCGGATGTACAGCTGAAATCAGGCGTACTGAGCCAGAGTGAATAGCCGCACGTAGTTCGGCTCACTTCACTTCGGCTGGGTTATTCACTCGGCTGCCTTTGGCAGCTTTGGGAATAACCCTGTTAGTCTTGACTGGGACTCCCACCTACAAAAGGTCCGGGCAGTTTTAGATTCCATTTGTAAGGTCGCGTTAACCGCCAATCTTGAAAGATGCCCAGTGTTTGGGCTACAGCATTAGACTGAAGGTCATAAATGCTCTAATGAACAAAACAGAAGCAATGCAAAATTGGCCCCAGCCAGTGCCAAAAATACAGGTTAGGACTTTCTAGGACTTGTAAGATACTACCAGAGATTTGTGCCTAATTTTCCTACGATAGCAGCTTCACTTACTGATCTCACCAAGGGGAACAAGTCCACCATGGGAAAATGGAATGAAGTGGCAGAGAGAGTATTCTCAGAGCAGAAAGCAGTATTGTGTAAGAGACCAGTGTAAAGGACAAGTGGTTCTGGCCCTGCAAAACAATTTTTTTGAGAAACACAGGCCAGGCACCCAACAAGGCAATGCTAAGGGACTGTCACACGTCCATTGTATGGTGGTAACATGTATAAACCAAAGGGTAGGGTATGTGAGACAGTGGCTGGCAGGATTGTGGATCATATATACGTTTCCCCTCGGTTTCTCACCTACAGATGGTGAGGGTCTTCAGTGTCTTCTATGGAGGAAACAAACTTTATAAGTCCTGTCCTGGATTCTGAAACCCAGAGGCTTTGTAACGCTTTGGGTGGAAAAAAACCTCCAGTTTTACCAGATAGCCAGACCTCACTAATTGGTCAGCTGTCCACAGGCCTTTCTCAGCAGACTTATGCTAGAGGCTCTCTCTCTTTATTCGCTGTGACAGCCTGATGCTAGGTGGAAATGGTAACTTTTCACCCAGCAGTACACACACACACACACACACACACACACACACACACATACACATACACATACATATGTCATATGTGTATAATTAATATAGATACATTTCTGGCAGCTATTTGTCATTCTTTACTATGTAGTCACAATTAGTCATTTTGTTTCCGTTGCTTGAATACATAAGGTGAAAAGAGAGTGACAGCACATCCGGGTTCAATTAGATCAAGTATTCACTTCTGACATGTTTTTCACATGTCAAAGAAGAAGGTGTTTCTTTCACATCTTATGCTCTTCTGTAAATTAGGAAACAATGACTTGCTAAGATGTGATGATAACGACGTGGCATGCAAGCTTATTTAGGAAGTGTTATACATGCAAATATGACATAAAACCACACCTGAAGATCAATGCTTATGTTAGAAGCTAAACGGGGGCCAAGCATTTTTGCTTCAGCAATTTTCTTAAATTAAAGCCTAAAATATTTTTTTTTAATCTCACAAATAGACGTTATTTACAAAATGCGGATTTGCAAGTTTTGTTTAAATTCCAGATGGAGCTTTCCCCAGTTCGAATGTAGAGTGGGGTAAGAATATATTATGGACACTAGATGGGGCTGAGGAGCACAGAAAATACGTTTTTATTTCCCATGGTCATTTAGCTCCATTTAGTGCCCATAATGTATTACTACAACACGCTAAGTTTAAACTGGGAAAAGATCTATCTATTGGCCATAATGTAATATTACAACACTCCATTTGAACTGGGAAAAATATATAAGAACATTCGTTTTTGGCATTATTTGCCCAAAATGAATGTTCACAGATATTTGCAGGATGAAGGACCCTGCAAATTGTTTATATATAGACCTACATTGTCTCCTTAATAATAGTATTGCTTTCCTTTCATTGTACAATAATATTTGAATGCATCTGGATAGGTTTAGGGTCTCTGTCGATGTGTAAATGAGATCATTTAGCATTCATTGCAGGCGCATTTGACTTGCTTTAGCTGCTTCTGCATTCCCATAGGCTTGTGGAGGAACTGAAGATAAAACAAGGGAATTCTCTTGATACCAGGTACAACAACCATACATGAGAATACTGAGACTTTCCGGGGTGTGCCTTTTACCTTTTGTTTCCACATGCATTGTTTTCAACCATTAGCCGAATGCAGTCATATATATGTTTGTTTGTGTTTTGATATATTTTTTGATATGTATGCTTTTTAATATATCTAAAATAAATATATTTTTATACATTTTTGCTGTATACTTTGAAAGAATGGTGGGATCCTCTATTGGGGAAACTGTATCTTTTGCTAATATATATAAGCAGGGGACCCTCCATTTAATTTAATTTGACTCAATAATAATCTTTGTTGTTATACTTCATTAACCTTCCTTCCCCATTGTGTATGTTCTAAAATACACATTAGTGTATCTATTGCAAGAACTACTGCAGTATACATTTTGGTCAGTAGATGGCAGTGTTTATAAGTTCTGATATATCTATGGCCTTTGTTCTCAACTGGTGGGTCGTGCTCCAAAAGTGGGTCGCGACCCCGCTTTCAGTGGGTCACCACATGCCTTCCACTTTTCTAGGTAAGAGGCTCCATAGCCTCCCCCTAGCGCAGCACTGTCAGTTCTGACACCAAGCAGCCATTCAAAACATGCTGCCCGATGCCGAATGTCAGCTTGAGGTGGGGTGGGATGGGGCTATGGCTGCAAGGGAGCTCCATTCATACATGCTTTGCTTACAGCTCCCTGTGCCCTGTGAGGTGCCTGGACCGGAGTGACGGCACACTCTGGCTTCCATCACCTCTACAGAGCGCACAAGGGAGCTGTACAAGCAATGCACATATGGATGGAGCTCTGTCACAGCACAGCAACCCACACTGGACACCAGTCTGAGGATCCACTCCAGTTCTGGATAAGATAGGAATACTGGGTGGAGCTTACAAAAAGAAAAAAAATTGAGGGAGGGTGCGTGTGAGAGAATGTCTGTGGTTGTGTGTTTGTCAGTGTTTTTGAGGGCCTGTTCACACTAGTACAGTGCGGTAATCGGTAATTAACACACTTTACCGCGCAAAATCGCACCTACCGAGAATTCCGCTGTGGGAGGTGTGTTGCGTTGCTTTTCATTTGAATGGCACCTCAAATGCACCTCCCACCCACAGTTCAATCGCCCGCACCGGAACGCGCTGCACTGCAATGCCGTGCGTTCCAGTGTGGTGCGACTTGAGTCATGACTCAGTGACAAAGAACAATAGAGGGTCCTGAGGTTACAGAGGTTGAGAACCAATGATCTATGGTATATACTCTGTTGTATTGAAAAAGGTAGAAAAATAAAGCTGTGGCTTCCTTCCTTTTTTTCCAAGCCATGTGCAGCATGCATATCTGACCGTGTGCTTGTGTTTCTCTGTGAGGCTGTGCAAGAAGTTCCAACAGTGACCACCTCAGGCTGCCTCATTAAAGGGAGAACCCTGGTGCTTAGGAAACACAAGTGTGTTAGAACCATGAACAGGCTTCATGGGGAAAAAATTTTATGTAGCAATATATGGATGGTAAAAATAATTGACAACATTATACTAACCACCCCAGAGATCAAAGGTTCTTCTTTACATGAACCCATATGTGCAATCAGTATGCTGAAGTAGTTGCTGAAAAAAAGTAAAAGTGACAAGATGATGGAGGCCAGTGACACACTGACATCGTCAAATTACTGCAATTTGCTAGAAAACTGGCTCTCATATTATTTATAACTAGGGCTGTACGGCTGTTCAGCTGATTAAACCATCCTTCCCTCAGCAAACAGAGGCTGGGCTATATCCCTTCAGTAATCTGTGCTGGGCCCTCACCCTGACCTTATTTATGCCTTCTGTATTTCATGTGATGTGAACCTTCCTTTCCCTTCTATTGTTCTGCATGTTCCCTGTAGGAATTCAGTAAATGAAGGGTAGACATTATGTTCCTGGTGTTTCTTAATATGCTTCATAAAAATGTGACAGAGGCAATTTATAAAGTGAGACCTTGGGACTATGCCATGGATACTTTATTCTGCTGTTCAGGACCCGCAGAGGTCACTGGGGTCGCTCACTGATTAGCACATTTGCCAACATTTTCAGGCACACAGCAAATACACATTTGTTTAAACATGAAAAAAATGCATTCAGAGACCATTCACACCGGATCTGTTGTGTTGCGATATGGTTTTCAACGAATGCTAACGGAAGGACACTGAAAAACAAATGCGTGTCAATGGTGCTAGTTCACACACCGCTTCATTGCGTTACGTTGGGTTGCACTTAAAAACAGTAGAACATGCACTATTTGCATGCAACGGATCTGGTGTGAACTAGCCCCTTTCACGCTCTTTCATTTTCTGGTGCCCTTCCGTTAGCATCCGTTGAAAAATGGATCACAACAGATCAGAAGGAAATCAGGAGGTACACTTGCAAGTCAACAGACCCTCTATTGACTTGCAATTTCCTTCCGATTTTGGTTTGAATGGGCCCTCAAGTCACTGTGACACAGTCAGAGCATCGAAAGGTAGCAAGTTGTAATGTCAACAGTCGTTTACATATTATACTATAAGGGCATATGTTTGTGATATAAATCAATGGGAGTTCTGTGTTAGGAAGTTACACCTAATGGACCTTATCAAGTGTCAGGAATAATAGCAGGCGTATGCAATGGCATCAAACTGCAACATGTCATAGCACACTGTAATGTTCAGACTTGAGCCCTCGCTACCTTCTGGTTATTACTCTGCAATGCAGCTCAGGTCAAACTGTAACACAAACCTGCCCTCATTAGCAGGGTTTAAATAGACTTTAATACATTCATCCTGTACCTGGTCATATGTTTTCTCTTTATGAGACCTTCCTGGCTACTTTGCATTTATGATTGAATTCTGGTAATGATTTGGACTGTATTCTGTCTGTGTCTATCCCTGCCCCGAGCACAAACACATTTATTACTTTGGTTGTCTGCCTCCTTTAACTTGTTTGACTATTATTTCCCCTTATGATTGTGTACTACTTTGCTTCAGCCTTTGCAGACAATAGCTTCACTGTTCACCCATGACACACACCCAAAAACCCTAAACCCAGTGTCAGATCTGCCCTGTCTAATAGCCAATTCATTGTTTGTTACATTTACTTGTTACATTAAAGATGTATTCCTGAGCCTCATGGAACCAAATAATATATGTACAATATATGTGAAAATGTGTAAATTTTCGTGACTATTGGATACAATCCTATTGCAGATGTATGATGTGCTTCATTATAGGTAATATCATTTCTGACTATATTGTTGTTTATAGAAATGTACCTTACTTTAGGATCTGTGTGGTTCTTTATACTTGAGGTGTATGTATGTGCAGGTTACATTTATACTCTCATCACTAGATAACTCTGAGATTAGGCTTGTCAAATCCAACAAAAAGCAATCAGTTCAGGAAAAATTCATGCCGTACAGACTCTGAAGACACCTCCTGACTGACCAGTCTTTGGTGAAATAAACAATTTATAAATGTATTTCTTAGACAACAGACATTACTATCCCCAAGAGAAAATGACTGCCAAGGCTGTCTGCTCAGTGCATAAACATTGACATTCTATTGACACAATTGTATAAATGCCATCTCATGTCCATGACTAGACTATGGAAGTTCAAAGACTAGAGAGGATTATAGCTCATGCCGGCATGGCCCATCTACTCTCAGGCACCACAGTCTTCAACAAGCATTGGTGTTTATGTCTTATAAGGGGAAGGGGAAGGCAGGTGCTTCTAATACCCCTTATGAGGAAGGAGAAATTGGGCAAGGTTCTCTAACCTATTCAATTGATTATTCTTCCAACAAGAGTCAGCTAGCAGGCATCTACTGGACAGGACCCATAAACATTAGATTGTTGCCCAATCTAACCAAAACATCATACCTGTGGCCAGTTGATATCCATAAACCGGGTCTGAATGACCATATGACATGGCCATACATTATGGGATGAGTCTTCCCGGCATGTGGAAGCTTTAAAGTGCCCTTGTTCTCCACTGCAATAAGAGGCACTCTGCCACAGGTAATTTATACTGAGCAATACAGCAGACAGCACAAAAGGAGAAAAGAAATAAGTTCCTGTAAAGGTTAACAGCACACCTGATAAAACATATGAAGGAAAAGGTCACATTTTGAAACATAAAATAAATGATGTGCTTAATCATTATTATTAATGAAAAGAAAATGAAATTCATAAAACATTAGTCACTAGGGCTATTCCTAAAGCAAAGTCACTAGCATTGATCAGCAGAGCTTAATTATGGATTTGTCTCAGAGAAACGTTGCCTATCTTGGCCCAAAATCAACACAACATATTTCCATACAATGTGTTAATTTTGCTTTATTCATAATGTAATCACTGTTATTTGTAAAACATTGTTTCTCATCGCACTAAACATTATCATGTTTTAATGTATATCAACCGCAAATTAATCCCTAATTTAAATGTTATAATTAGGGATGCACCAAAATTTCAACCGCTGAAATGTATCGGCTGAAAATATCACTCTTGGCAAAATGCTGAAAGTGTCATCTTTCGGCCAAAATTGCGGTGCATCTATAGTTTCTCTCCTCCCCACAGCACATTGCTCTGTGTCCACTCTGACACAGCGCACCGTCCAGCAGGAGGAGAGAAACTGTCAGGAGCCGGACAGAGCTCTGTGAGCGTGTCACAGGAGGCTGAGCTCTCCTCCCACTCAGCCTTCTGCACAGATCAAGAGAGCAGTGTGTGGGTGGAGACAGCTGTCAGCTGTCACTGGAGACCGAGGGAGAGGAGTCAGCTCTCAAATTAGACCAATCTCTCCTCCCTGCACTGCCCGCTCACCCTCCTGTGACAGCGAGTCAGGATGGAGAGCGGGTACAAGCAGTCAGTGATCAGTAAATAACTGGACATAGTATGAGTTACTATGTACCAGTTATGAATGAATAGGAAGTGATCTACATCACTTCTTGTTCATTCATAATTGTGTACATAGTAACTCATACTATATCCACAATTTATGAATAAACAGGAACACTCAGTACAGTATAGAGGATTCCCGTTAAGGGGAATCACGTCTCACAGGATCCCCTTTAGTGGAATCACTTGTTTGCCTGATGAAGGGGATCCTGTAAGACCCCAAAATGTTGCATTGAGTGTTTTTCACCACGCACCATGTACGTTATTAAATAGACGTACTTGATCTGCCTTGGAGTGGCAGTGTCCATTCTTCTATCTGTATATTCTGGCGGCAGTCATCCATCGACATCCATTGCACCCGCTTCTCATTTGATGGAACAGCTGTTCTGAGTTAAATGGGCATATGGACCATAGGTTTCATTATAAGCCCCTAAAACTAATGGAACATTGCTATTTCCAACAGTTTATTCAACATTAAAAAGAGGACAACCCTTGGCAGTGCAGCTCATGTGTGTATTCACTTAAATGTCCTTGGAGATCATAGTTGGATGAAGCTGTAAATGTACAGGAATCATCTGAAGAGTGCCAGACAGGTCAGTAAACTAATTTGTAAGAAAATAATAATTCACTACCGCTCATCCCAAAATTATTTGGAATCTAACGCACCCTGCTAGAAGTAACAAATACAGATAAAGGCGGTAGATTATCTGTCACCTTTCTGCATCTTCTTAACACATTCAGACTCCGGCTCCGAGTCAAAAGATAATTACGTAAATTTATCACAATTGCCAATCAAGGTGCAATAAGCGGGGCTCTCATTTCTTCCACAAAATTAGCTTCCACCACATGCAAACATGCTGTTTTCTCTCCGAAAATCAATGTCAGGGAAATTACACCTTTCAGCGAGATGCACAAACAGCCGTGACATGGCGTGACCTGCCTCGCAGCGCGGATCGCAGATTAACCCTTTGTACAGACTGCCTGTCTGCTTGGTGTTAATTTAACAAGTGGTGTCATTTTATTGCTGCATTGGATATTAATGTAATAAGGGGGCGATTATCCATCTGACCGCGTGCACATTAATACAATATTGATGTAGGGTCTAGTTCAATAAACAGAATGAATATTTCAGTGTCGTTCAGTTAATTCCGCAATAAGCAGAACTAAAAGGATTACTCATTCAAAAGAAGTTTTTAACTTGACAAATGCTGATGTGACTCGATATGAAGGATTTGCATATAGTAATTAACCTTCATATGAGAAGGTCCGGCTTCTTGCATAATGGATTCCTCCCCGACTGGGTGACTGTAAACAATTTATTCTTTACTTGTCTAGGAGCTGCTGTGTTTATCATCCACAGGGTTCCTGGTGTCAAGGCCGAAGAAAAATTCTACAATCTACTTCTACGTTCGTGGACATGGGCGTGAAAGTTATTGTCCTTTGGGGTGACTGCAAGTTGGCTTGCGTTGGCTTGTATATGGAGACCGGGCACTGTACAAAGACTGATGTGCTCCCATTAGATTTCAACATAAACTTGTCCTTTATTTATGATTTGCTTTTTATAAAGACTATCTACACGGCTGCACAACAAATACATCAAACCTTTCTGGTATTTTTCAGCATATTTGTATGACATAATTTAAATCAAATCCTTTTGTAAGATCTATTGATTAATGAGGTTGAATATAATGAAAGTGTATTTCTACTTTTGCAGCCAAATTGGGATAACACCTTTTTTTATATATTACATGTTCCCATTCACATAGCATAAGCTCAAAAATAATAAAAAAACATTATTTTGCAATTTAAATTGCTTTTAAGTTGGGTTAGGGTTTGTTGGCTTAAGGGTTAACATTTATACTTGCTTCTTCTTCTTTTGCAATGTTAGAAGGGGTTGTGAGAGCCTTCACCATTGTATGTAAATTAAGTTAATGAGAGAAACACAATCCTCAAATTTCAGTCCTAAGTTTCTCTACAAGGACAGTACACTGTGAAAGTGCTGAGAAAAACCTGGATTCAGACATCATGCCTGCTGCAACAAAACATCTAAAATGTAAGAATATATATATATATATATATACATACACACACACACACACACACACAGTATATTTGTATACTGTGTGAATAGATACACATAACAAACATATAGAGAGTTTTCTTCAAATTTGACTGAAGTAGAAATGCACTTTAAAGCCCATTGACATATGTTTGTTAAATAAAAACATATGCCAGCAATGTACACCGAGTGTACATGAAGCAGGCATATGCAGTTGCTGTATATGAACACAGAAACTTACTTTTTTGTTAGCTGTCGTCTTCATCTCCTCATGGCTCCTTTTAAAATGGCCGCATTTGTGCTCTGCAAACAGTCTGTGTAAATTAACACTCTCTCTCTGAGCTCTCTCACAGGGAGGGGCTTAGCTGCTTTACAGCCTGCTTTAGATCTGACTCCAGTGTCATTTCTTACTGACCATTAGTTCTAGCAGTATGCTGCTGGAAGAAAAAAAAAATAATAATATGAAAGTTGAGCATACACCAGTTAGACCTATTATCCCTAATGAAAACTGTTCTGCTGCTGACCATTTCTACACTTCTGTATAATCTGCAGTATCTTAATTTTTGTAGTAAACCCCAGCCTATGTTCTTTGCCACAAGTAAATATGGTTCTAATCTTGCTTATTGATATTGTCTACTGCTGGCCAATTTTACAGTACTATATAATCTGCAGCCTCTAAATTCTTTATGAAAGCTTGATAGAAATTGGCCAGTGGCAGAACAGTTTTGCATTAGCAAGAGTAAGGACAGCCTCAAGGAACTACTGGTCAAGCTTTATCGGCCGGTATGTTTTGCTGTTAAAATTGTTACTGAGATTGTCAGTAAAAATAATACTGTACTGTAACAGCATGTAGAGCTTTACTGCATCCACCATGTTATTAAAAGGATTTGTATATTGTCAATGTTAAGCCGCATGAAAAAACCCTTTCCCTGCTCTACATAATTTTTTTTAATGGTACATTCTGGATATTTTAAGGTTAGTAGGCAAATTATTGAAAAAAAGCCATAAAAGGCTGAGTGATGGTAAGGGGGTACCCCTTACCATTACTCAGCCTTTTATGGCTTTTTTTCAGTAATTTTTCAGTAAAATGCCTACCACCCTTAAAATGGCCAGAATTTAACAAGATTCTCCCCTATAGACTTTAAATTGATTCACGTCTAAGTTTTGCTTCTCCTAATATTGAACAAGATAGGCAGAATCGTTGGTGAATTGAAAATGCGAAGTTCCACCCATCACTAATCCCAGGTCTGTTAATACACAGAGTTGAAGATGGAGATGGATCACTTTGGGTAATAATGTTGCCCTTTGCACTTCCTAATTGAATGAATCTCTTAGCTTTTTACTTTTTTATTTCTGGAGCAAACTCAGAATGAACGGAATTGGCCTGATAGAAATATAAAGCCTTCCAATGGTCTACTGTCAAAGCTAGTAGTCCGCTTAGACTTCAAAAACAGAAATAAGTATAAAGACAAGGGCTTTTCTTTGACTTTCTTGATCTCCATATGTATTTATGGCCAATGCTTCAATGTATAAGGGACAATGCTTCAGCACACCATCCAGGAAATCAGCATTTTTAGACAGAGGTCAGGAAAGGTGACCCTATATTAGGCAAGACACATGACTTAAGGGGCAGACTGGCCATCAGAGGGACAGAAATTCACACGTGGGCTTCGATTATGTGGCTGAAAAATGATGCAAAAGTACTTAGTGGGGGACTCTCTGTACCTAGTGAAGTTCAGTCATTTCAGTCACTTTCTGACCACAATTTGTAATGGCAGTGGCCCCCATATTGTGATACTGCTCCTGCAAGCCTGTCATACATGTTAATTGACAGCTCACTAGGCTGTCAATTACAAATCCAGAGAGATCCACCTGATCCAAAATGAACCCCTCTTTACCTGGCAGCACTGCTCTATCACATGTCCACTGCCATGTCATCATGTATTGTCAGTCCAGTAATGGTACTTCCCAGAGCCCACCATAGGCGACCTGAGTCCACACCTCCTACTTAATGAGTTTAGCAATTATTTACAATATTTCTATTGTGATGGAGTGTGTTTAGAAAGGACTCAGATGTATATAATTTGAAAAATATTTATTTAGATTCTTGTTCAAGGAAGGTTGAGTGAGAGAGGATATAGTGGAAAAAATCTTGAGAAGAGCATACAAAAGAGCAAAAACCCAGAATAGACAAAATCTACTGTTCAGGAAGAAAGAAAACAAGGAGCAAAAAGAACAAACTACGAAAGTAATAACAAAATTCTCAAGACACCAGGGGCAATTAAGAAGAATTCTTCAAAAACATTGGCACCTCCTCACAGAAGACAGAAAAGTACGCAAATTTATAAAAGAAACACCAGAAATAATATTTAAGAAGACGTCCTCATTACGAAACACCCTTACACAAAGCTTCTACCAAATAGAAGATAGAAGTAGAGAAGATGGCGGTAGAGGATTCCGGAAATCTGGAGCATGTAACTACTGTCCATACTTTATAGAAGGGAATAGCATCCCCCTTCCCAATGGGAAAACCTGGATACTAAAACACACAACTAATTGCCAAACAAGCAATGTGATCTACCTCATGAAATGTAGATGCGAAGCATATTATATAGGGAAAACTAAAAGACCAGTATGGAAACGAGTAAAAGATTACATCTACCTCTCAAAAAATGGGAAATTAACTACATCAGTGAGTAGACACATAGGTTTATATCATAACTTCGATACCAGCTATCTGAACTTCTACATCCTGGATCACCTACATCCACACGAACGAGGAGGGGATATGGATCAAAAACTTCTACAATTAGAAACAAAATGGATCTTTAACCTAAAAGCGAACAAGCCCCCGGGTCTCAATGAAATAATAAGCTACAAACCTTTTTTAAAGAACTGAAAACATTTAAAGGAAATAACAAAAACAAAAAATCAAAAATAACTAAAAATATAAAAAAATAGAGACAAATTGGAAAAATAACTAAACAATCCCTCTGAATGTGTTCAACGTTATATGCACAAAAAAACGTAATTTAACATCTTTAACTAAATGCACAAGCTTGAAATCCAAGGAGTAATAAAATAAAAATAGAAATAAAATGAATTATAATATAAACATTAGAGAACAATATAACTGATACTAGTCAAGGGAACATCCATGTATTCATTTATGCGCAAATTTAATAAAAAACTTTTGCAAACATTATATACAATATATTCTATGACTAGGATCCCTTGGAGACTGGGGATCAGTGCTGGGGGGGAACTTCACACACGGCGGAACCAGATGGCATCCAACTGAGAGGCAAGGCATAACCATAATAGCAAATCTAAGTGAGGATCAAAATTGTTACTAAGGATATATACCAAGTTAAATAATAATGGGAATCCAAAACGAAAATCGTGGAAAGAAAGCATCAAAATACAGCCTGGAAAAAGCGACAAAGGTTGCTTAGCAACATAGATATAACAAGCATGAAAGGAGTGAGTTAGATGCGGCCTGTAGGATTGCCACACCCCCCCATTGACATCACACGCTATCTAGCACGGCGATCGCAGGAGGGTGGACGCATAAAAAGGGATACAAACTCTCAGTGCAGAGAAAGGGAACGGAGAAATACACACGGATCGACACGCAGGAAACGATACTTTGTACTGATTCACTACGGCTGAGAGAGCTTAACATAACAGTTGGTGTGATTGCTTAAGGTAAAGGAACATTGGGGCACTAATGATGTGTATGTGGATTGGCTTTGTATAAGCACTAAACATTTTCAAGTATGCGTTTGGGGGAAGGAGCTATATAATATTTGAAATATAGATAACATACCGATAAAGCCAAGGTATGTGGGGCTATGAATGAAAAGAGATCTCTAAAGGGTTGGGGTTAAGCATGTTTTATCTGAAATATGAACACAAACACTGCTGAATGGGATAGTAAGGGCTATTATAAGCCACGACTACACAGATTATGAACCTAATCACGTTAACATAGTTATATAGGTAGATATGGTCTGTAAGACCGCCCGGACACATCGGGCACTATATTTAGGAATAGAGGGAGAGCACTACAAACATGAAAAATTCACTATATTTGAATATAAAAGGATACACAGTTTTTGATACAAATTAAGCACTATGATCATTTTCTAGCACTGTGAAGTTGCACTGGATTCCCTGTGCGTCTCTGGTTCCCCCGGGTGATACTCTGTTTCAGAGTAAACGAGAGTAACCCCATCACCCTGGAGGGGGATGAAAATCCTCTCCAGGATCTTGCAGTCCCGGGTTGAAATAGTCGAATAGAAAGGTAATACAATTCAATTATATATATATGTATGGTAAATTACTACTTTCTGATACATCTAAACCAATGAATCTGTTTTCTGTAAAATATTATTACCAAATACAAACAATGATGAATGATCTCTGTATATATATTGAACAAGTTAATTAATAATGAAGTTAAACGATCTAATTTGTGTACTAAAAATGAATTAATCTTGATGGATAAACAATCAATGTGAATAAGATTCCCCATGCATGAATATGAATGTCAAGTTATTAATGACAAATCAAAAAGATAAAAATTGATATCTTATTGACAAATGAAACATTAATGAATTATGTACACAATTAGAAAATGGAAATGAAATGAATGGAAGTTTACTGATATACTGTATGTTGATTCTATCTTGTGGTTCAATATCAATCTATATGGTATTATATGATATTTTTCTTTTAAAAAACAGATTATTGCTGAAAGTCGTTATATACAAACATACAGAATAAATATATCCCCCTGAAGAAGCCTATCTGAGCGTAACGCGTAGGGGACTCATCAATTAGTAATATATCTGTATTAGAAAGGATCAATTATGTGTATATCCTTATCCACATGAATGCATTGAGAATGTTTGAAATACGGTTTGCCAATATACTTATCAGCAATAGTCATAGAGTTAGATACATGTATCTCTGAGTTACACATGAATATCACCACAAGAGAAGTTGTAAATAATATTTTATTGAACTGCATGAATGAACCAACAAGAATCTAAATAAATATTTTTCAAATTATATACATCTGAGTCCTTTCTAAACACACTCCATCACAATAGAAATATTGTAAATAATTGCTAAACTCATGTCATCATGTAAACACTACTTTCCCCAGCTAGCCCACCATGGTCACCATATAACCTGCAACCTCTCCAGGACCTTGGGGGAGAGGATCTTCAAGTGTGGAGCCTCAAAATGCAGCCATCCATTTGGGACAGGTAAGCCTTGGGTGCTAGCTTAAAGAAACACTTTGCCTCTTGCTCTCAGGCCCAGCTCATTTCTAGATTCTGCTTTTAAAGTGACCGTGTCACCACAGGGCCACTTGTAAAAGAAGCCTGGGCTGTAAATGAATAACATTTATATTTATTACCTTCGCTGTGGCCTCTTCAAACGTCACTGCTTTGCTGCTCCCCAACAGCTGCAGGTATTTCCACATTTTTGGGTGTGTCGAATACCTGCTCTCCCTGCCACGCTTTGTGTTTCATCCTTCCAGCTTCTATTTCTTGTAGTGATGTCTGAAATGGCATGAAGGACCACAGCACATTCAGGTATTCAGCACAGTGATGTTTGAAGATACAGGCCACTGGAAAGATGACTATACATGCTATTCTTTAACAGCTCAGTCTACTTTTACAAGTGATCCTGTGGCACCTTCAGGTTTCTGGTTGTATTAATATGTACTGGTTTTGTCCTGGAACATGTTCCTGCTTTTTTTCAGTATGGAACTAATGGTGTCTCTGCCGATATGTTTATGGCTGTGTCCATCTGTAACTACAGAGAGTACTTTGTGGGTTCAAGGACAGTGTCAATCGAGTTCAGTTTGTATTGTGAGTAGGCTCAGACTCTTTTTTAACCACATCCCACTAAACCATGCCCAATATGCAGAGCTTTATAGCTAATCCCACTTTTTGCTGTGCAGGGAGCCTCCTTCTCCTTTCCTTCCTTTTGGGCCCCAGGACCCCAGTCCACCTCTGTGTGACTGTGCTCATCCACACCACACAGCCATTATCTCATTATTTTAGATCACCTGTTTGGTTGGCTGTAGAGACATATTTGTGTGTATAATGACGACCTGTAGAGGATTTGTGGCTCAACAGAACATCATTGTAGGTGAAGTGATAAGAAACCTCATTTGGCTTTAGGGCTTGGCCATGGTTGTGACCACTGTGAACAATATAGGCAGGGCTAAAGATATTTTTTTCTTTGTGCTAACAGAGCCATTACTTTCTCTTCCCCAACGGGCGTCAGGTGGCCAACACAGCCGTGGCTCGGCAGGGAGAAGAGGAGCGGCACAGGCTCCAGCTTCTCCTCCGATCCACGCTGCTCTCCCCCACTTGTATGGGCAGAGGACTCTGTGTCCTCAATCTCTTTTTCTATTTCAAAAGGAAAATGTCACTGGTCTGTTTAGACCCCCAATATTTCCCCGAAGCCCCCCAACAGTAAAAAAAAAGATACAAAAATAAATAAAAAACAAAACAAAATACACACACACACACACACACACACACACATATTACTAGACATGTGCAAAGACTCCATCCTGGAGGTGGGGCGCATGACATCACATACCGCACATGTCTGTTGGGGGGCACAATTGTCTGTTCTTGCCGCGGGCGCAAAAGGAGCTAGCTACGGCTCTGGATGGGCTGGCCTGAGTATCTCAATCACAGGATCAGACATCATAACTACCCAAACATGCCAAGTCTGGAAGAGGAGACACTGAAAGAGGCAATTTGCCCACTCTAGCACTAGAAGAGTAGCAACAATATCACCTTACTCTGCTAGTAGTTTGAGTCCAGGTGATGGGTGGACAGCTGCATGCCAGCTTTGGCAGTCCTGCCACCCTGCCACCCTGACCTATGTAGGTTTTGCAGAAATCTGGCCTTGTGGACAAAATATTTATAAGCATAAAGTTCCTCAATGATGGGGCTGTCACTGGACTATTTTGAACATGTGATATCATGTATTAACAGGGAATAAGTCTACAAACGTCTCCTTCTGCGCCCCCGAAAATAAATTTCACAAAGTCTCTGCTTGATCTCTGGTCTGACTAATTTATGATCATTCAAGGACATAGAATATGCAGCCAGGCAAAAGGTCAAGCAAAAAATACCCACAACAAATTATTCTTATAATTCGCACATGATCTGTAATTATAAGAGGGATGAGCGAGGAGAGGAAGGTTATAGAAGATATTTGATCTGAAATATTCAATTGGTTATGGTGAAGATGAATTCTGTGAGAATTATTATTTCAGAATTGCTAAATTGCTCTGGCACCCAAAGACAAAATGAAAGGAAAGACAAATGGATTATATTCTCTAGCTGTTATGCAAGAGTCCAGATGCCATTATTTTCATGATTTAATACACTCTCAACTTGATGTAAATGCTCCATGCATGGAGTTTCTGTCATTAATTACTCAATTCTGGCATTAATCAGGATGTTTGGCCGTGCAGACTGTCAGTGGTCGTGTAATAAAGTGAACATCTTTTAGACTGCAGAGATAGCTTACCATCTGTACAAGTGTTCAGAAAAGGGAAATGCTTTAAAGTTTAGCAACTGTGAAATTGGCAATGGAGGTCATTTATAAACACTTGGACAAATAAAAGTGAAGCTCTTTGTCATAATAGCCAATCAAGTTCCAGAAGACATATTTCTAGTATTATGTTGGCAGATACAACCAGGTTTTGAAAGAAGCAGAATGCAGATTGTATTATTCTCTTTCTCCATTGTCGTTTAATAGCTCAAACACACGGTCCTATGAAAATACGGCAACCGGGACACAGGATCTTGCTTACACCTGCATCTTGACAACAAAGGATGCTAGGCGGCTCAGGCCACCTGATGAAGGACACCAGCTGACTCGAGTCACCTGTGTCCTAGAAACAATGGACTCTTGGTAGCTCAAGCCACCTGCATCCATGCAACAAAGCCTAGTGTCCTTTGTTGCTAGGACACAGCTGGCTCCAAAGAGTACCTGGGCACTGTACACATGTAAATGTTAGCAGCAACGTATACATGTGTACAACGTATAATACAGTCATACCAGGGATGTGCGGTCAGGGGAGGCAGGTGAGGCAGGTGAGGCAGAGCCTTACCTAGTATTAAGACGGAAAAAGCTGTCAGCTTCAAGCCTAAAGCTGACAGCTTTTTCTCCAATCAGATTGGCTTGTTACAGGTTACACAGCAGGGAAAACCTCCCAGCTGTGTAACCTGTCATGGATGGAGCGCTGCCTGTTAATTACAGGCAGTGCTGCATCCGGCTTTTGATAGGTAGTCAGGTTACACAGCAGCGGGCTTCCCCACTGCTTGTCTAACCTAACTTGGTGAGGCAAGAGCTGTCACAGCCTCTACTCTGTGTTAGAGGCGTGAGCTCTGTGGATGGCTTGGACCAATGGCAAAGCGCCATTGGTCCAAGCTCTCCAATCAAAAAAAGAAAACAAAAAAACACTGAGGCCATCGATCTCGATGCCTCAGCAGTGACGAGCAAGTGAGGGACAGGGAGGCTCCTCCCTGTCTCCTCCCCACACAGCTTGTTACCGAGCAGGGGGCAGGGCTTGGGTGGGATGGGGTGGAGCTTCCTCTGGACGGTCTGGGGGAAGCCTCACCCAGCACAGAAGGCACGGCACTTCACTGAGTCATACGCGGGCCCTCAAATGCAGATTTTTCTATTTTGATTTTACCGATCTTAATGCAGCACAAGTTTATTCACCTGTATGCACTGTGCATAGGCCCAACATTAACAATGCATCTGTGTTGAGATCGTTAAAAAAAAATAAAACAGCATTTGTGTAGAGGAGGTGGATTTTATGTGTTTAGTGGTGATCTATGATCCTGCCACACTAACAGAGCACTAAGGGGAATGCAAGTAGAGAACACAATTGTAGATTTATGTGTATTTTTAGTTAAATTGGATGAGTTCTGAAACTATCTTTTAGCAGCTCTGGTATACATTCTAAAGTGATGGATTGCTCATTCTACATTAGGTTTTGCAATTGCGTTGAGAACAGCATATTAGTTAGTAATTTGCTGTACTGGAAGTATAAAACTGGTATGACAATGATCAGCGTGCTGCTTTGCACTCTAACCTGTTTACTCTGTTTTCTCTGCTATCCACCTTTCTTGTTCCCTATCTATGCAGTTTGGTCTCAGTTCAGTTCTTTCTATCACTTTTTATCACTCTATGCATAGGCATGCATTCCCTTGCCCTTATTAATGCCTTGTTTGCCCTTGTCATCAGGGCTGCCCTCAGGGGGGAAGGCCAACACCGATGTCAGGGGCCCAGGCAGCCTGGGGGGCCGCCCCCCCCAGCCCACTGACGGCGGAGGAGGGGGAGGTGAAGGAGGCCGGGGCCCAACAGCGCCAGTCCAGCAGGGGGAGAGGACTCGCCCCAGCAGTGCCGGTCTGTTGGCAGGAGAGTCCGGGCCCCAGCAGGTAAGGAGCAGCGTGGGGTCTCAGGTGGACTCTGCGGGGCCTCAGGTGGGTCCTGAGTCCAGTGCGTTACTAAGTCCAGAGTCCAATTCATATACTGTTCTGCATTGCTGTATAATGTATTGCTGGGTCAAATTTCAGCCAATCTGTTTTTTGATTATCCACTGGCTACTGATGTCAGGATTTCATCAACTCTGTCTACTTAGTGTGTTATTGAAATCTGTTGATTTGTTTGAATGACCTCTGGTCATCTCTGGCTCATAGACCTACCTTGTTTTTGGCTATAGTTACCCAACTTATTTTTGCCTACATCTCTCCGTTACCTCTGTCTTATGAGTTTCCAACCCACTTAACCCTGACCAGAAGCCTCCTGCTGATCCCAACACTAAAGCAGTCTTCTTTTTCAGTTATAACAAAACTCTAAAATGCTGTAGCATTACCTTAGCAGTGTTCTTTTGTTTTATTGTTTTGCTATTGTTCACTCAGAAAAGATGCGTGAAGAATTTTTTACATAAAAATTATACATAAAAGAGCTTTTGTATTATATATATAAACACTTCAATTGTCTGAAATGTGGAGGACAATACACTCTTCAGAAAAGTTACTGGACTATATGCTAACATGTAGGCACTCACTGTTCGATCGTGGTGTTGTGAAGACAGCAGTTGATGGAAATGGAGTAAAATTTAGGGCAGAAGTAGAAGGATACTTGAAGAAAATGTATAATGTTTATTTTGCACATTTTCTTTATTGACTATGGTCAGGACTAAACAATATGGTCACATTCATCTGGACATGTTCTGTTATGTTGCAGACATTGCTCTACTTATCCTTAGGACTTCTCCTGCTCTAATGAGTGTCATACTTCACTTCAGCATTTATGACCACACTGTATACAGTTTTCTTTAGCAAATCATTTTCTGTCAATGCTAAGCATGCTTCATAATAAATAGCAGTTTTGTCACCCTGGTCTTGATATGATGGTGCCATCCTACATCATCGAAAAAAGTGTCTTTCTGGTTTAAGTACAGCAACAAGGGCTCCTGATTTGGCTGAATCAATAAAATAAAAAGAACCTCTCTGGCCCATTCTCCGAACCATCCTACTTCTTCAACTCCTCTTGCAGTGTAATAATTTATTACCTGGCTTCTCCTCTATGACAATTCTATCAGTACAGCTGCATGGTGGAGGAGATGTGGGGTCCAGATTTTAAAGAAGGCTGCATAGTCTAGGGCAACAATGGCAATGTAGTAATGACTAGCTATGGCAAGGGATCACAAAACTGGTTTTCTGTTTTTTTGGGAGTTTATTGCATTAATGCGCATATTGAAGATATAATTATGTTTTTTAAATTTACATATAAACACTTAACACAGGACACTCCAATAACATAGGTTTTGCAGAGAATTATGGATTTTCTAAAGGCAGAGCAGAGTAAGGCAAAGATCTTCACCTCCAGGCTCCCCATGTCTGAAAGGGGGGCTGGGTCACGCCTCTGACCCCCTGCCCCACCTGAGGGTCCCGGCAGTGCACAACAAGACTGGAGGGGTGTGAGGTGCTGCTGGCGGTGCACTACGAGGAGGGGGTTATTTGTTGCTGCTGGTGGTTCAGGAGTGGGAGCGTGGGCCGTGATTGTTACCTCTAGGGCCCACCCAGCTCACTGACATCGCTGGTTGCCAGGAGCTGGTCTGGAATCTGGTCAGAGTATCCCAGGTTGCTAAGAGCTCTTAGCAACCTGGGATGGTCTGGCAGGAAAGGGGGGAGGCAGGCACACCTGCCACCCCTCCATGTGACACAATGAGATGCCACCTGAGGAAACCGCCTCAGGCTGCCTCATTAGGGGAATGGCCCTGCTTCTGACTCATTCAGATATGTGTGTGAGTTGGAGCTTGTACTATTGATAATGTCTGTAAACTACAGACCTTTTTTTCAGCAGAGCAGCTAAGGATGGGCACAAACATAAAGAAAGGAGCATAGAGCCCCACCTGCTTTCTGGAAATGTAAATACAGTATAAACTATTCATATGCAACATATATTAACCTGACTAAAATAGATACAAATACATATAAATAATAAGTATACCCTTAATGCGAATAATGAACTCTCATATATATATCTAGGTGCAGCATAAGTCATATGTATAATACAATTGAGATCCTAATAGGTTGGACTTGATGGACTAATGTCTTTATTCAACCTCAAATACTATGTAAGAAATAACAGTGCAATGTGCTACACCTGACTATACAGGATATTGAGCCACACTTGACTTATTGTAGATATGGATTTTAATATTTAGTCATATTCAGGAAACACGTGCCTGCTTTATGTGAAAACAATTTTAGGAAAGCTGTACAATTAACAAAGCACTAAAACAAACGAGCAAAAGAAAACTGTGGCTATTTTTCAGATGCAGTCACTGCAATCATTTTCTGAGAGCCCTGTGAGGAAATTAGCCACAGTATGTACTCTTTCCATTAAAAAAATGTAATTAATTTTGTGCTTTAAAGATTGAGAGTGCCCGTAGAAATAAGATGGTTCTAGAAAGATTATGCTGCTGAACATTTGATCTTTACAATAACGTATGCATAAACATGTATGCTCGCAGCAGCTGAATCCTACAGAGTTATTCACAAAAGGGTGAAGAGTTTGGAGAAGGAAGGAGAAGTGAACAATCTAGGACACCATAGCTGATATGGAAAGATTCTCCAATTCAGCTCACTTTCCCGTTCAGCTATGTTGTCCTAGATTGATCACTTTGCCTTCTCCAAACTCTTCACCCTTTTGTGAATAACCCTGTTTAGGTTTATGCATTCTGGAGACATCCCTGTCCACATCCTGTGACAGTCATGTGGTATCTGTGGGTGCCTCCAAGTTGGTCATATATGGTCCACTTATCTTGTGACCTAAAATGCTATTAAACTCAAACTTTTTATTTCAATAATAAATCCAGATCAAAGAAATATACATTGCCCAGCAAAAGTATTTCTTAAAATTTTTGCCCAAGCACCTACTGTCATTTTGCTTCCAAAAGCTGGCTCCAACTCCCTCAACTCGGCATCCCTTAACTTGCTGTCCAGTACTAGATCTCAATGGACAGAGCAGACTCCAGCAGCTGTCGATCTACTAGCTTGGAGAAGGGAGCAGAGGAATGACTTACCTTGCTGTGTCTGTGTGTTTGTGGAGAAACACAAGCTTACGAGCACAAACAAGAGGGACTCCTCTGTAAAGCTTTCTCGCACAGGGCGCCTAAAGGCCTAAGGCCGGCCCTGTCCATAGGACCCTGCAACAGAAAGGAACCACCCTAAAATAGGAAGAAAGGACCAGTGCTCAGGGGACCTGCTGATTCTGCAGGAAGCTAAAACTTTACAACATCAAGGGTCAGCATCCATTGTAAGTGATTTAATTGGCATTTGAAATAGCTTAAAAACCTTTTAACTTTATTATTACTTTTATCTGCATGCAAAACAGGTATAGGATGCAGACAACTCTAAACACACCTATATTAATGGATGTTCAGTGGCAATATACAGTATGTATGGTAGATAAAGATTACTATAGAGATGCACTAACTGTCTCTTTCCTAGTCCAGAAGGTCAATTAACTTGCAGAGCCTCCAGTTTTGGTTGGTTATATACAACACAATATTTATACTATGCAATGGTAAATATATTACACAATCTGCCTCATTCAATAAATGTTTCTCATTCAGTGGTCAATTCTGAATGCAGTCATCTATAGCAACCAATCAAAATCCATCTTGCACTGGTCTAACTTCAGCAGAGTGAATTATTTTGCTGTGAGTAAAGTGGCCCTGTCGATCTACTCGGTCCTCTGCTCTCAAAGGGAAAAAAAATAGCTTTCTTCTTTTACAGGTACACCTTTTGGGGCATATTGTTTTTGTCACTGACAGAGTTGTTTTAACTTGACACTAAATTCTGGAGTTAAACTGTAAAAATGCATTAAAGTGCCTTACCTATTAACAGAAATGTATCTTTTTTTGTGTACCACTCAGCTGTAGATCCTCAAATCATCTCTGAATGGGTGCTGACACTGTCCTTCCTTCGGGAGGGTGGATACTTTTGTTCCCCGTTGTCCCTGTGTGTGTTGTAAAGTAGTCACCACTCCAACTCGCTCCCGTGATGGACTACAATGTCAATAAAAATTAGTAAACTAAATGTGAGATTGTGGTCCATCACAGGAGGGAGCTTGAAGTGATGGCTACTAGTCATGTGCAGGGCAAAAAAAATTGTTTCGGACGAAACAAATGAAAAACATTTTCATTCATTTCGTCAATGGAAACAAATTTTAATGCTGTTTCGGAATCGAGGCAACGAGCTTCCGAAACCGAAACCACACAAAGAAACTGCAGAATGAGCGGCCGCCATATCGGCCGCCAGCTCGTTCTGTACATGCGTGCCGCCATTTTAGAGTATATCTTGGTATACACCAAGATGGCAGAACCCAAATATGTGGGCGTCGCCATCTTGGTGTATACCAAGATATACTCCAAAATGGTGGTGCGCATGTGCAGAACACCGAATCAACTGAATTTCGTTGATTTGCAGGTTCGTCCGAATCCAAATGCACATGTCTAATGGCTACTTTACAACACACACAGGGACAGCTTTAGAGAGGTATCACAAGATTCTCAGTAGGTCAGGGTTATTCATAAAAGGGTGAAGAGTTTGGAGAAGGCAGGCGAAGTGAACAATCTAGGACAACACAGCTGAACTGGACCAAGTCAGCTATGTTGTCCTAGATTGTTCACTTCTACTGCCTACTCCAAACTCTTCACCCTTTTATGAATAACCCTGCTAGTTTTATTTTTCTAAATGCCTCCTATGCATATTAAAGTCTATGGCACTGCCCAAATTAGATGTTTACTTTAACAAAGCATCACATTACTTTCATGGAAAACCAAAGGCCTACCAATGGCATAACAATGAGACCATGAGTACATAACTTCCAAAATCTGTTATTTTTCTTGGAAACCTTTTGTCCCTTACATTATAAGCCATTAGCCGACATTCACAGAAAACGCTATAGAGTTGTTTTCTATGTTAATTTCCAGCCCCGGTCTGGTCCTGGATTGCAGTGTATTTTCAAAGCACTCATCACATAACATCTGCCCATCTGTAATATAATTAGCGGCATGCGCTTGGACAAAGTAGCCTAGGTGCTGCCTGATGCATTAGCCAATCTGAAACCGTGTAGAAAATGTGCATAGTATATGCTTTTGCTTTTTGTGGCTAGAAAAAAACAGTTCCATTTACTGCTGTTTATCTAATAATGCATTTCCCGCAGGAGTGGGTATCACATACAATTTGAGGAATGATAAAAGTGATATTGTCTAGCGTACAGACCCAATTTTAGAAACATGCAGAGCACATTTGAAGCGCTTTCAAATATCAATGTTTTTGCAAATATAAAAAATGAGCAGATTCCCCCAGGTGTGAGAAACAATTACGGCAAAGAAAGAGTTCTCACATTGGGGAGGGGGAGGGAAGGGGCTAAATTTGCTGTGTTGCAGTTTTCTGAGGCTGTAAGTTATCTCCCAATACGGCATTATGCTCTAAGTGGGTCATAGTCATAATTGATTGCTCCCATTAAGGAGAAGAGTCATTAGCGACCCCTTCATTTTTCCTGCTCGCTTCTTATGTATTGTTACAGAAGGTGGGACTGGAGATTGCAATACCACCTATTTACTTTCTGGAGAGTTAGCAGAGGCATCACAATTAAACAGTAGAAAGGTGGCGCAAGCCATTAATCTTTCTAAAGTGCAAATTAAGCTTATAAACACCAGAAATAAAGTCCACGTAGGGGTAAGGTTAAGATTTAGAGTAGGCTATGGTAGAAGACATTTTTCAATATCAGAAATGCTCTGTGTATTGGATGTAAGTGTTCCTTATGGTTAGCTTATAGCCAGTTGGTAATCACTGGCAAAGTGGTTGTAAACCTGAGATGTGGTTGCCTTTCAAATGCTTCTTCTTATCATTCTTCACCCAGCCTTTACCCTATATTTCTTTCAGAAGTATGTAGAAATGGCTGTTTATCCTGTCACCATGTTCATCTCTTGTCATCTCGGGGGGAGGGGGCACAAGGGTCTGTTTTCTGTGGCAGCATTGTCTGCCCACTCAAGCACTTGGAGTACAGGACACCTTGTTCATTGACAATATTCCTATAGATAAACCTTTGTAATCAACCGGTGACATTGCAGAAAGCCACACCAGAGATGTCTAACTGACAGAGGCTCCTGTAGTAGGACCATAGAGAGTATTGGAGCAGCTTGTGGACTTAGACCTAATTAAGTATACATATTTAAAACAGAACTCTTAGCATTTTTTTATTCGATTCAATGGCTGAAAGCATTAAAAAAACTATGCAAGCCTCAAGTATCTGTTCCGATCATGGCTATGTGGCGTAGGCAGGAGCTCTGGAACAAGTACTTGCCTGCACCCCTTGGCGTTACAAGCTCAGCTAAACAAATAGTGGCCATATGACTGCTTTATAGGCAAAAAAAGTATTTAGGAGGTTTATTTCTTAAATACCTTTTCTTATTATTTGCAATAGTCATAGAAGTAGAAAAGGATCTTTGGTAGCAGACACAGACCTGGTTGACAGCACACAATGGGTATTTTGCATCATAACCATGTTACATTTGCTGACGGTCTTGGTCATGTGATCTACATTCAGCCAATCAAGATGGAAAGACATGTTAGTAGACAAGCTTTAGTAAACAAAACCTCTCCTATATAGGATGCTATCTCTTTTACCACCTTATGTTAGAAGACACTTGATGCTCGCTAACAATCATAAAAGTGCCTGTCTAAAGATGTGTTTTTTTTCTGGCCCTATCAAAGTTAACAATCTTATACTGACTGTAAGCAAAGCTGTGCATTTCTCTTGTTGCAATGGACTCTATAAAAGTAATGTGTACATGAATCCTGATTTTTATTGGTCTGCTAGTTCAGTAGGCTACAAGTATTGAGTTAGTAAGTTAGTTAGACAACCCTAGAGGAATTTTTAGGAAAGCCTTTATCCACCATTTATTTCCCTTTTTTTTGTTGGCAAATATATCCCCCCATAATGATGCTGTGGCAGTTTTGGCAGTGCAGACATGCCGAGGTTTTGATTTTCCTAAGAGTCTGCAAGATTGTTGTTTGGTCTTCTTTGAGGGTCATTTCTAAGAATGCTCCAAAGTTTAATAACATTACTGCATTATAATGCAATGTGGGCCATGCTGACTCATAGCATACGATCACTAGTATACTAACAACATGCAAACAGAGTTTTCCTTTCAAGGCTATCAACCATACCATGCCATTCAGACTTTTTTTTTCTAACAATGTATTGGCTCTTTCAAAGCTTTCAGAAAAGGTGACAGGTGTGTGATGACCGCAAGAAAGTACAGGTTTGCAATAAATAAACAAAATTACAATGCTCATCTTTTAATCTAAATCTAATCCAAAAGACACATAAATATAAATCATATGTTAAAGTGAGTTTAAAGTATTGCACAGAGAGTCAGTGTCTGTCAGGAAGCTTTTAATTTGCTTTTAAATTCATCTCTATCCTAACGTATATGAAAACATACTGTATATCATTTACAAGCCCGAGCCAGGCCCAGATGTCTTTTGAGCATATGGGATTATGGGAACATTCAAAGTCGGATTTCTTCTATGCAAGACATACAGATGTTGGGGGTATAGCCTTCTTTATAAACACAACTGCTGTGGTTGACAGAGTGTCCATGTTCAATCTATGGAGAGCATGTGCAGGCATCAAAGTCACCAGCTTATGCCTGGAGAAAATAACAATCATTAATTCCCCTATGGACTGTTGTTTCTAGGGTATTCTAAGTTGTTTCTAAGAGCCAGATTAGGCAGAAATGAATATTCCAGGGAAGCAATGTCCTGCTGGAAAGTAGTTTATGGACAGGATGAAGGTTGTTATTTGTGATAAGTAGGATTTTTTGAAGGTACAGATATTTTTGTAAATGAAGCCACGCTGGTGGCTCAGTGTCCCTGACATTGTTTTTCATTGATGGTGTCTCTGGGATCTGACACAGAGGACTTGTCTTACAATGAACAAAGGTGGTGTGGGACAGCAAAGGGATGGCAAGTTATTTCAGTTATTGTTCATCAGAATGGTAACTTTAAGGGCTACCGATACCGGTTTTTCAGGTATAGGGTACCGATATTTTTTTCCCGGAACTCGCTGATACCGAATACCAGAAAACCCATTAAGGAAGCCAGGCAGCGTGTAATGACTCGCCACCTGGCTTTCTGATTAGCCGGGAAGCCGGGCGGCGTGTAAAGACTCACCACTCGGCTTCCTGATTAGCAGGGGAGCCGACCCCATGCTTCTCGCCACTAGGTGACGAAAAAGCATGGAGCCGGGTTTCTGGCCAATAGGAAGCTGGGCGCCGTGTAATGACGCAGCGCCCAGCTTCCTGATTGTCTGGGAAGCCATCTCCATGCTCCCTTGTCATGAGGTGTCATTACACGGCACCCGGCTTCCTGATTGGCCAGCTTCACGACCAATTAGAAAGCCGGGCAGCGAGTCATTACACGCTGCCCGGTTTCCTGATTGGCCGGGAAGCTGGCTCCATGCTACTTCGTCACAAGTGAGGAGGAAGCATGGATCTGGCTTCACGGCCAATCAGGAAGTCGGGCACAGCTTCCTGATACCGGAAGTATCGGGCTAGGCATAGGAGCATTTGGGCGAGTGCGAGTACTTGCCCAAATACTCAGAATCGGCACCGATACTAGTATTGGTAACGGTGCATCCCTACTATATGCAATAATGTAGCACAGGGTTGGACAGATCCTAGGACACGGGAAGCTAATGCTCCTTAAAAATGACATTCTGGCACCCAGCTTTTGAGGTTTCCTCTAGATATTGCCAATGAAGCTGCTCCTAAAAAAAAATCCTGCTGGCTCCTGGATTGGGCAGATTGACTCCTGAATTCCATTATAATTTGTCCACCCCTGGTGCAGCCATTGTGACATCAACAGACCTCATCCGTTCCTTCCATCAAGGGTGAAACATTAGTAGCAATGCCCTCTTTTTGTCCTTTCCTCATATGGCTTTGAATATCGCCGGGGTCGGATCTGCATTGGCTGTTTGTACATGAGCGACATTGATCCATGTTGATTTACAGGCTGGTTTTACAAGCTGTTCCCAGTTATCAAATTGTTCTGGTCTCTTTTCTGCATGTGTGCACAGCTTGTTTTAATAACCGCTGCAGATATGAAACCTACGAGAATGGCCTGCATTCCTCTCCCACAATAAATGGAGGAAAAAAATAAACATATTGCTCCGTGCTTATGAAAAGCCTGTGATCAATGCGGATGCATTTCATTCACACAATAAAGCTATTTGTTTTGTTATTATTTTTAGATCTGGCGGCGCGGCTTATCGTCTGTTCGGCGCAACATGTTGCAGTTCAGGGGTTTTGAAAAGAATTCTTGTAATTCAAAAGAAGCAAGAAACAGCCTCGGGTCATAAGCGCCAATTGGTAATGAAGGAAAAAAAAAAACTCTCTCTCAGCTGAGAAATGTCTCAAAGAACTGTGGGAAATGAGTTTGGAGGGAAGCCAGCCCGTTGTACATCGTACTTTAGGTGTTCTCATTACAAACTCTGAGAATCCTTGTTTGAAAAACAATAAAGATGGAACTTTTGTATTATTTATTCCTGGATTTTGTTTGTGCCAAGGTTATTTGCGGCTCTACACATCAGGGAGTGAGGGCATTCTGTACGTGGAGACCTAATAATTGCTTAAACTATTATTTTGGTAATTTAAAGAACCTCTCCGCTCAACGGATTTCTCAGGTTTGGGCGAGGAGCGGCAGAGATTGATTCCCTGTTGTCTGGCAGGGGGATCTCCCCCTTTACTCCGTTCCGAAAGAAGGCCCCTGCAGCTCCAGGCATAATGCAGTACCTTGCCGTGATATGAATTCATGATAAGGATAGTCTCCTACATATGGAGAAGCCCCAGGAGCTTTACTTTAAAAAGATTGGTGGCTGCCATTGCTGATTCCATGGGATTGTACACCCTATTAACAAGGAACTTTACCCAGATCTTCAAAATAACAACAAACACACCTTTAAATATGTCTAGTAATGACAATCTACAAACAGGTACTTCTAGATAATTGCCGGCTTTGTATTCTTTACATACCTTGTTTCTCTTTTGTGACTAGGACTATGCACATCATCTCAGGGGAGGAAAATACCTTTCCCTGAGATGATTTCCCAGCAATGCTTTGCTGATGTAACCTTCCCAGGATGCAACGCTTGAGAACCAGGAAGTAGAAAATAAAAAAATGTTTTTAATAACTAACGAATGTCTGATGATTTCATATAACTTTCTAAGATGAGAAAGAGAGATACCTTCTGGCAAACTGCATTTAGGTAATGGACACACCCCAGCCATGCCACCAGTTATGTGGTCCATTAGGAATTTACCTCTGCCACACGGTAACACGTGCCCAGGCCCGGTTTCCATTTCGGGCGCCTGTAGGCACGAATGGATTCTGTTTAGCCTGAGCCGGCGCCCTTACCTGCTGTGGGGCCCGCCACCATTCACATATGCAGAGAAGCATCCCAGCGTCGCATAAGAATGCCCTAAACACCTGTCCGCATCAGACAGGTGTTTGAGAGGGCAGCCTTACGCAGCGCATGGTCCTTCTCCTGCATTTGTGGAAGCTGGTGGTTCCTGTAGGCGTCATTGGTCTTGGAGCAGGAGGGTGTATTTTGTGCAGAATGCACCCTCCCTGCTATTGTCAGTGTTCTGTTGAGGTGGCCAACTCGTCGAGATCTCCAACTTGTGACGTCACTTATGTTATAGATTTTGACAAGATTGGCGCTAGCCATCACAGCTTATGCAATCCTCATTGACTTCTCCAGTTGCTGTAGGTGAGCCTGTGCAGCTTTTAAATTGTCATTGAGTTCTTCAACTCTCATCAGGGCTTGTGGCATCAGTACCTGCACACTGCCCCTCTGCCTACTAGTAATCCTACTAGTAGTACATTCCTACTCTGCCTAATAGTAAATCCGTCCCTGGACCCTCCACAGGTTGTTATTGGCAAAACTGACACTTTCCTTTCATTTTCTTCGTCTATCCATAACTCTGTGTAATTGGACTGCCGCAATTACAGTCCATTTTTATGACTAAACGTTCCAGAACACCTTGTGACGAGTTGAAACATGTTATGAAAAATGAGTGTTTACACAAGCGATGCGCAATCTTCTTCTGGCAGTGATGAGACCCCACTTAGCGTTAATAGTTGCTTAGACATCATTTCAACATTTGCAATTGACAGACAAAGTAAAAAGAAAAAAAAGGCAGATTTAGTGCAATTTTGATTCATTGCAGTGAGAATGATTTCATCTTAATGTCATTTCTTGACACGTTTTGTTTCGGAGGGGTCCTGGAATGAGTGCAATTACTAAGGAGGCAAATAAGCCATCTCTGTATTTATTTTCTTTTAATAGTACATAGGATTGGAGGAGGATTTAACATACCTCATGGGGGAGCTTTAATTTGAAAAATGTATGTAATGACAGCTAAACTGCGACCGTGCTAAACGATTCTAATGAAATCTGCGGGACACAGAGACAAGGAGGTGCGGGACAGCGGAACCCTCTGTCCTTATTAGTAAATGATTAGTTAACCCCTTCTATGGCGTCAAGGGCGCGCATTTCCCGCCACCCCTCTTTTCAAATAGTTACTTGTGAGTCTCAGGGTCAGTCTAGCTCTATAATCAGTTTTTGATGCTCCACAAGGATATGAAGTGCGCTGGACTGAGAATAATTAGAATTTTAATTGCATTAGCAAAGCTGCTTTGTCTTGGGACCTTCATGTGGGAGATACAAAGTGCCACTCAAGTATTACAGAGGACAAGGGAATTCATCGGATGCAGTAAATATTATGACATGCGCTCACGGATCAGAAATTGAGGGCAGTGACAGTTACCAGCAATAAATTCTCATCTTTTTAACAACTTCACCACCGGAGCCATGTTTTCAATTTTTGCACACGTTAAAATGCACATTTTAAGCCTGAAGATTAGTTAAAGAGGAACTCCAGGCTTCCCCCAAAAGGGGGTTAAGTGCTCGGTTTGGTCTAGGGTCTACAATAAAAAAAAGATATACTCACCTCGTCCTCTGTCCCGCGGATTGCTAGACTGGTCCCTGCAGCCTCTTCTCCCCCAGGCTATGATGGTCTAAGGACCGCTGACGTCATCACGCCTTATGCAGGTCCATTGACTTGTATTAGACATGAGCATGCTGGGAGACATACCGCAGTCAGAGCGGAGTGAGAGAGAAGTGAGCACTGACCGAGGATTAAGTGAGTATATCTGCTTTATTTAAGGCTGGGCACACACTTTACAACCATCGCAAGACTTTTGTCTTGCGATGGTTGTCAGGTACTTAAAAAAACGTACGATCTGCCTATCTTACATAGGCAGATCGTACTTGCGATGATCACAAGCCACGCCCCCTGAGGCTTCCGATGACCGCAATGCCGAATGGGCAGTGTGCGCTTGCGCACACCGGCCCGTCCAGCCTTTATCTCATGAACATGCTACACACCCGCCGAACATCGTATGATGTAAGTTAAAAGTTGTGCAACCTTACAGTAGTAGAGGTCGCACGGCTTCCACACACCTTACGATAATCGTACAATCGCGGGATTTCCCGCGATTATCGTACGATTATCGTAAGGTGTGTGGGGACCTTTAGCCCCCTAGACAAAATGAGTACTTAACCCTTGCAGTGCTGGGGGAAGGGGCTCCCCGGAATTCTTTCATTATAGTGCCAGCTCTCCTTCTGCTTTTCCTTCCAGCAGTTTTTTAGTGCTAGAGCCAGCAGGGGCCCGCTGGACCCACTGAGACTGGGTGCCATTCTAAAGCAGCACTGGGATGAATACGTAGAACTATGATGAAAACAACTCTGGTACTCAAGTGGTTAAAGCTGCACTGCAGCCATACCTTCTGCCATAGCCTCTCTTGTACTGAAATAGCTTACTCTGATTTCACTGCACACTGTAAGCTTCTTGGTGCGGCAACAATCAACATGAGAGCCCATTATTTTTAATGGTACCCAATTACACCTCAGCATTGAAAAACTACAAAAAAAAGTACATGAGCTTTTTTTTGGGCAGAAATGCATGTTTTTGTCCCCATAGACATGCTCAACATATTCCTTACTCCGGCAGGCTCACTCCATCTGTGTGACTGGTCCCCTGAAGCCACTTCTCTAAGATGCTCTGGCCAGCGATTGCATGCTCAAAACATCAAGTACAATAGAGGGGTGATAGTCCTGTACTGTATGCAAGGATGGAGCGGGCTGTCCATAACGTGGAGCATCAGAGAGAAGAGGAGAGTGCCAGAGCTAGTCGGCCCTGCTGGCCGTAAAAATACCTGAACAATCTGATTGGATGCAGGCATTATTCACGTGTTTTGAAAGCCAGCGGGGCCGACTAGCAAGATACTGAAGCTTGGCCCAGTGGAATATTCCTCCATCAACACAGTGTAGCGTAGATGGAGGTATCTGTTGCATTTTTTTTCTATCTGACCATAGGAAATCTGCAGATAATCTATAGGAGTATGGCCAGCTTTAGTATAACACCTTATTCCTTTACCCCTAGACTTAAACAGCATTTAAAGCCCATCTCTGTACAAACAAAATAAAGTACCCTTCCTCAGGGCTGGTAGACCAGTCCTCACAGCCTTCTTCCCCTGGGCTCCGGCGGTCTAAGGACCGCTGACATCATCATGTAGACCTGCATTAGATGTGAGGATGTCAAGGAGGGATATTCCATATCCAGAGCAGGGGCCGCTGACTGTAAATAAATCTGCTTGTCTCCAGCCCCTAGACCAGGAGTAGCAAACCTCCGGCCCTCCAGCTATGGTGAAACTACAAATCCCATGATGCATCTCTTCGGGAGTCATGTGTGTGGCTGTGAGAATCTTGCAATGCCTCATGGGATTTGTAGTTCCACTACAGCTGGAGGGCTGGAGGTTTGCTACCCCTGCCCTAGACAAAAACAAGCACTTAACCCTTGTATTATGGGGTTAACCCCACTGCAGAGTTCAGCTTTAAAGGAGTTGTAAAGTCCCAGCATATGCTCTCCTGTTATAACATCAGCATTGTAATAGGAAAACATACTAGAGTTGTTTTTGATAACGCAATCAAAGCTTACTTGACAAAAATCCCTTTTATGTAGTGAGTGCTGCATTCCATCTGCCCATCACTTCCAACAACTTCCTGGATTCCCAGTGTTCTTTGTATCTCTTTCCCTACTGCTTGATGTGGTGCAATCTTGATTTCTCAAGACTACATGTCCCATCATGCATTGCTTCCAGCAAGCAATAATGATATTACATTGTTCAGACGTTGAGTTGTAGTTCAGAAGGCAGGCTCTGTGGGAGCTGTGACACAAAGAAGTGAATATTCACAGGACTGAGTGAAATGGTGTCAGTGCATTGAGGAAGTACATCCTATGGGAATCTTCAATAAGTAAGTTTGCAATCTTCTAGATGGATATGGTTATTATAAGTGGAATAGAATTTATTGAAATTCAGTATAGAAATACAGATTTATTTGTAGTGTTTGACCATAGACACCCTTTAAATGAACCATGTACCCTGCACAAGACATTTAGTTCTGAATCATTTAGAAAAGTAACAGATATTCTGCATTGACACAATGTGGTTAAAATCCTCTATCTTGTAAAGCGGCGCACCTTCTAGTCAAATCTTCAAGCTGCTGCCTTCATTCTAAGCAGATCATCCGAGGCAAATCTTCAAAGCTGAGCCGCCACTATGGCAGCGGGCATGCTCTGCCGGCTGTCCTGTGTGGGGTATTAAGCTTGCCTTCCTTGCCAGCAAACACAATGTTATCAGTGTTCGGCTGAGGCTCTTATCACCGGCTCAGGCTTTCTTTATCTCCTCGGAGGTAGGTAGGGAGATGTCACATACCTGGGCTGCTTCCCTCCCACTGTTTCCTGAACTCCTTTCATGTCACGTGGGCCGTGATTGCAATCCCCAGCTGTGAGGCATTAAAGAAATCACAGAAGCTGAGCGGCACTGAGATTGTATCTAAAATATTGAAATGAAAGTTCTAATCTTCCGATCCCTATCACTCTGTATGGAGCTTGGCTTTTTCTTTATTTTGCAGGTTATGGTCGCTATTTCAGAGGATGCAATGTAGATACATTGAATCTATTAAGCTGGTTTTGTTTCAGTGATGTTAGACAATGCAGTATTCAGGAACAGGTACCAGGGGCGTAACTACCAATCATGGGGCCCCATAGCAAAATTCTGATGCACCCCCCCCAGCGACCTGTCTCTGTAGCAGCTGCCAATATCAACTGTGATAATATGTGTCATTGGTCTTAACATAAAGTATGTCTCAAGGAAAGCTGTCAGCATAGTTCAAGAAGATCTCTGGGGGTTTAAAAAACGTACCCTGCAGTGGGGCTACTCCTATGCTGCAAGGGTTAAATGCTCGTTTTGTCTAGGGGACTTAAATAAAGCAGATATACTCACCTGATCCTCGAGCCGGTAAGAGTCAGCGCTCACCTTTTCCCCCCTGAGCATCCTCATGTCTAATACAAGTCAATGGACCAGCAGAAGATGTGAAAATGGCAGGGGCCTTTAACACCACGGAGTTTGGGGAGAGGAGGCTGCGGGGATTGGTCTGGCAGCCCTGCTGGACCGAGGATCGGGTGAGTATATCTGCTTTATTTGACGCTCCCTAGACCAAAAGGAGCAGTAAACCCTTGCAGTGCTGGTGTAGCCTTTACCGCAAGTGTAAGTTTTTATATTCCTGGGTTCTTCTTTAATAATACTACTTTTGTCTTGGATAAAAGTTAGTTGTAGTAGCAAAATAATAATATAAATAATAATAACAATTAAGGATGCACCGAAATGAAAATTTGTGGCCGAAACTGAAAATGCCTGGCTAACCTCTGCTATCCCCCCCGCTGCCGGCCGCCATCTCGTTTCTACCCAGCCACTGTGATTAAAAAAGATGTAAACCGCAGGAAGTGGGTGGGAGCAATAGCCGATAGCAGGATGGCTATTGCTCCCGCCTATTGCCTGCTGTCAATCAGCAGAAGAGCGGACCTGAACGAGAACTAATTTCTCGAACAGCCAGCGTCGCTGGGCTAGTACAGTAAAGTCCAGTTAAGCTGGCAGTGTGCGGAGACTGTTAGAGAACTGAGTTCTTTCTCAAGTATGGTCTTCTGGTGAGAGCAAGCAATGGGCGGTTGCAATAGGCAGCCTGCTATTGGCTATTGTTCCCACCCACTTCATGCGGTTTACATCTGTTTGAACACAGCAGATGGGTGGGAAGGAGGCGGCGGTGGAGCAGTGAAAGCTCCTGCTGTGGGCAGGCAGGGAAGGCACCGTATTATCGCCACCATTTTTTTCTATAGGCATTTAGCCAATAATACAATTTTCAGCTGAAACGTTTCAGCCGCCAATAATTCTGTGCATCCCTAATAACAATAATAACCATATTGATATTTTATATTATGACAAAATTATTAAAGAAGAACTCCAACCACCCGTGCGGTTTTTTTGTTTTTAATACCTCTCACCTTATTCGTTGGTTTAGCTGAGATTAACAGTTACATAGTAAGTCAGGTTGAAAAAAGCCCATTGCGTTCAATCCGGAGAAAATCCGGAGCAGCTGTGCATGGCAACCAATCCGCTTTTATCTTTCATTTTCAAATCTTAACTGAACAAGCTAAAAATAGCCGATGATTGGTCACTCTGCACAGCTGCTCCAGATTCTGTCTTCTCCAGTTTTAGTAAATTCCCCCCATTGCCTTGTCTTGCTGTAAAATATGTTCCTGCATTGCAAACAGTAAGGAAAATAATTACTTGATCACCTGCAGATTTTATAAGTTTGCCCACTTTGCCCACACTAAGAAATTAAAGGTCTATAATTTGTATCAGTCTCCAGACCTTAATCCTATAGAAAATGTATGGAGGGAGCTGAAACTTCGAGTTGCCAAGCGACAGCATAGAAACCTTAAGGATTTAGGTCTCGTTCACACCTAGGCGTATTGCATATGCGCGTCTGTCGCGAGACCGTCGCGCGTTTTTTTACAGCGATTCGTGGTAAAAAAGCTGTGCGGCCGTCGCGCGTTTCCGAAGGCTACTTGGCTGTATCCCAATGGAAACACGCAACAAAACGGCCCAAAGTAGTACCTGTAGCTTTTCAGGCACGGGCCGTTTTGTAGCACGTTAGGGACGGGCGGAAATACGCCAAGGTGGGAACGAGACCATTGAATACAATGGGATTTATATTTTTGAGCGTTTTGTAGAGCGTTCGTCGAGCGTAGAACGCGCTACAAAACGTTCAGGTGTGAACGAGGGCTTAGAGAAGATCTGTAAAGAAGAGTGGACCAAAATCCCTCCTGAGATGTGTGCAAACCTGGTAACCAACTCCAAGAAACATCTTACCAACAAGGGTTTGTTTCTCCACCAAGTACTAAGTCATGTTTTGCTTGGGGATCAATTACTTATTTTACTTACTGAACTGCAACTCAATTTATAACATTTGTATCGTGTTTTTTCAGGATTTTTGGTTGATATTCTGTCTCTATCATTTACAATACACCTATGATAAAAATGATCGATGATAGACCTTTCATTTCTTTGTAAGTGGGCAAACTTACAAAATCTGCAGGGGATCAAATCATTATTTTCCACACTGTAGGTGTGAAGCCAACCGTATAGTTTAGAAGAGTCCCCTAAAATGTAAGCAACTATAAATTGGTGAGATTTATACCATATTTATGTTGTGGGGATTTGGCTTGATGTATCCCATGACCTCTGCTAGGTCCTCACCTTCCAACCAGAACAGCAATATTGTAGTGACGGTGGGAGGACTGGCTCTAGTTGTTCTTTAAAAGATATTTACCAGCTTTTCATTTAAGTCACAACTACTGCAGTTACACCATGTGGAGAAAACAATCTCAGAACACTGAGTTCCTATGGCTTGTCCAGGTTATCAAAGATGGATCAAGCTAATGGCATAGGGCAAGTGCCATCAGCTTAGTAGTGGAGTCCCTGCAGGGTGAATGGCAGTTAGCCAGTACTTTGCATTTCTCTGGACAACACTTGCTTTGTAATCTACATTATGTTCTACTGTTCTTTGTTATTCGGATTGTGCCCATGATCGAACCTAGTAAGGTTGTGTACCTGGCAGACATGTGCGATTCGTTTCGGAAAGATTAGTTCAGTGGACGAATTTTCAGAAATTCGTGCATTCGGATGCATCCGAATTTCCAAATGACAGAAATAACGAATGCAAACGAATATGAATTTCCAATAACGAAAATTTCGGATGCATCCGAATTTCTTTCCTGAAAGAAGTTTTATTGTGTTATTATTATTATTATACAGGATTTATATAGCGCCAACTGTTTGCGCAGCGCTTTACAATGTAAGGAAGACATTACAATTACAATACAATTCAAGACAGGATGGTAAGGTGGCACCTGCCCCTGAGGGCTTGCAATCTGAAAGAGGAGGGGGAAATGATACATGAGGAGGTAGCTGTGTGGGGATGAATTGTTTGAGAATGTGATGGTTCAGTGGTTAGGTTGAGGTGTTATGCATTAACTTGTCATAATACTATTCATATGACACCTTGGCTCACAGACCCGAATGGCACTCGGGAGCTCACGAATAACATTGTGTTATATGACAGCTGAGAATTTCAAATGGGCAGAACAAGCCTCATGATAACACAGCTCACTCCGTCCATTTGTTTACATTCAGACCAGAGCTGTCATTTTGTGGCGAGTCTTTGTTGGGTTCAGACGGGTCGGGGGCGGCGGGACTTTTTTTTTATTTTGGCGGATCGTGGGCGTCGTTCATTGTGATTGACGCTGGATTACATTGATGTATGTATCGATGTATGAGCGGGTCAGGGTTGTGGGGAAGAGGCCCTTGTCCTCATCGGCATGGGGACACCCTCCCAATGCCGAGGGCGTGTGGCCTGGTATGGTGCGGGGGGCTCGATCGTCCCCCCTTTCCGGGTCTCCCGGGCCTGTGCTCAGATTAGGTGCCTGGTAGGAATTTTAGGGGAGACCCCCATGTTCCCCCCGTTTTTGTGGGGTAAGGGTTCCCCCTTAAAATTCTTACCAGACATAAAGGGCCTTGAATTACTTTTGGGGGAACCCCACACACTTTTTTTAGGGGGGTCCCGCCTAACATTCCTACCAGACCTAAAGGGTCTGGTACCCATTATGGGGGAACCTCACACCTTTTTTATCTCTTCTGTGGACTGTAAAAATATATACAAATAAAATGTCATTTTTTTCTTTTGTCTAATGTCACTTTGCTGCAGCGAAATTTCGCACATACGAAAATTCGGATTTTGTCCAAATCTCAAAACGAATTGACTTTTGGACCCGAATCCCGAAAAACTAATTAATGAAAATCAGAATGAAAATAAAATGGAACAAATTTTGTGCTGGCGCACATGGAACCAGCCCTTTTCCAAGCTAAGAAAACACAATTATTGAAGCTAGCTTTTCTATTCCATCCTAACCTTCTTTTTTACATTTATACTTTAGTTTTCCCGGAAAGTTCGCTCAAGAATGGGGTTCTCCCTTTTAAGTGAGTTCTATATAAAGAACCTTCTTTCAACGCATTTCTGATTTCCAGATGAAAAAGCATTTTGCACCTGTCCTTTTATTAGAAGCAAGTGACAATTGCCCTTTGGGTAACTATTGGAACTGATTTTCACATTACTATCACCATATTATAAGATGAAATTAGAGTATCTCGTGGGAATAGCCTTCTGTCTCTGTTATTACATGAGCTAAGAATAGTTTATTAGATTCCCTTGCAATACAGGTAATCTTACATGAAACCCTGTACTCTGATCTCTCCGATATCCTGGATATCTGGAAGAGGGAATAGGAAATGTAGGCATATATCATGTATGATACAATACTGTCAGTGCTGCAATATCTCTTCTGGTACCTGGCTTAGTGCTACTGATATAACACAATATAGCCCTCCCGAGCCATGTGCATCATTGCTACCTTCCAACTCTGCAGTGAACCCCACTGAAGTCAATGAGAGAAAAAATTACTATTCAAATCTGCCCATTTGTAGGGCTAATAACCAAGCTGGTACATGGGAGGCATGTGAACACTGCCTTTGGGAACATGTACAAATGCCAAAATGAAAAACAAACAAACAGTATTTCTTCCTAAACACAAGTGTCAACTCTCCCTAGCAACTCCAACACAAACTAACAATGTAGCTGGTGTGAGCCCCCTCTATAAAAAGGGGGGCTGGATACTCAATTCCTTTAATCTATTGACTTTTGAAGCCCAGCTGATCAGGACACAGGCTGTGCACTGCATTATAGGTTGTTCCTTATTTCTGGCGGCCAACCTGCAAAGTGTTTGGCTAAAAGTTCACGATTCGTGACCTTCTTGGGTTTACTACAAACCCATAGTAGTGGTGAACTCAAACCTCATCCCTTCTGCTGATGTATGCTCAGTATGGAAGAAGCGCAACAGCAGTAAACAGTGTCCAGCTCTGCGCAGTAAG
>NW_017307054.1:315010-319498 GCF_000935625.1 Nanorana parkeri | reverse complement strand
GGATTCACACACCAATTCTTTAGGGAAGACCTAGACTCAGGCAACCCTATCCATCAAACAATGTGAGATAAGTTGAGAATGATATAGTGTTGACATGTAGTGTAGGCATTTTGCAGCTGCTCTTTTGCCCAGGCCCACTTTTTCATCCAGCACCACAGTAAAACTACTCTTTCTGTTCAATCCATCAATGTGATGCAGTTATAAGAAGCAGGAATGGGTGGAATATGCCTATAAAACTCCTTTGAGGGTCCTCCGAGGCTAGAAGGATACAGTGTGCCTAGGCACTGCCACATACAGTATGTGAAGTATTCTGCTGCTTCTTATGAGGAATTATAGTTTTACTGATTTGCTTTGACATACGGTATTAAACTGTGCTTATGAAAATTAGATTCGTATTGGTTCATGAACAGAACCCGCAGGCACCTTTCACATGTGTGCATGTGGTCAGTTCTTCCCTTGCTTGCTGCATTTTGGTTTAGAGAAACTTCCATATACATGGGACCAGGTGCAACAAAAACACACTACAACAAATGAAAAAAAATCAGAACTGTGCATGGTTCCTAAAACCTAACCCTTTAACCCTATACCTCACCCTAAGCATGATCGCATACTGTATGAACACAAGGACACGTTATCAACTGACCTATCACTATACTGGCCAATGTTATTCACCAGCACAACACAACAAAAACATCTATGTTGGAAACCAGTGCTAGGTACATGAAACAAGTTTCTCACATCACAGATGCCAGATCATAATTTATTATGGTGTACATGATAATAGTGTTAGACACAGCACAACAATGGTACCCCTAAGGGCTAGTTCACACCAGCCACAGTAGATCGCATTCCCGGGAGGGGGCATGGCGGGAGAATTGAAGTCAATGGCACATGCATGCAGCATTTTTTTTGACTGCACCGGACCAGATCGCAAGCACTGATGTGCCACACGTTCTGGTGCGGGCAATCGCATTGTGGCCTGAGGATGTGGCTGTCTTGCCATTGACTTCAATGCACCGCCATGCCCCTCCGCCCCAAAACAAAGTGATCCAGCTGGAATGCGATCCAGTGCGTAATCAGGCAGGAACGCACTGTGGCTGGTGTAAACCAGCCCTAAGTGTAACTGTACTTACCGCAGAACTACCTCTAAAGTCTATACAGGCAGGTTTAGTGTTATCTGTAGAGTCAGGGAGCCCCAAAACCTGGGTACCCTGTTATGCAAATCTGATGACTTGTGAGCAAGACAATGCAAATATTTCTAGTAGGAACTGGAAGATAAGAAATATTTAGATCTAACACACAGAGATTCTCTGACTGTAGGGTTCCCCAAATAAATATTCGAGTTAACATGAGATTAGCATACTATAAGTACACTAAAATTGGCTGATAATTTGCATGCAAAAAAATCAGTTCTGCAATTTACATTAATTTATTATTCATTGACAGATTGTATTACAATAAATTGTCTGCATTTTTATAGACTGTCCATAAATTCGATGGTTTGCAACTCTACCTTACTTCCTGGCACCCAACTCTAAGTTCCTGTATTTCTGCACTATATCTCCTCTGGCATTAGCCTATTTTTCCCCCGAATTTTATGTTTACACCGGTATATCTCCCCCAGGAGTATACATTTTCCACCAGTGAATATTCAGCACTACATTACCACCAGTATATCTCGGCCAGCAGTAAATATTTCCACCAGTATATCTTCCCCTGAATTATATGCTTGCATGAGCATAACTCCCCCAGAAGTATATACACTATATTGCCAAAAGTATTGGGACACCCTGCAAATCATTGGATTCAGATGTTCCGATCACCTCCTTGGCCACAGGTGTATAAAATGAAGCACCTAGGCATGCAGACGCTTCTACAACCATTTGTGAAAGAATCGGTCGCTCTCAGGAGCTCAGTGAATTCAAGCGTGGTACCGTGATAGGTTGCCACCTGTACAATAAGTCCATCCGTGAAATTTCCTTGCTACTAAATATTCCACGGTCAACTGTTAGTGGTATTACAACAAAGTGTAAGCAACTGGGAACAACAGCAACTCAGCCATGAAGTGGTAGGCACGTAAAATGACAGAGCGAGGTCAGCGTATGCTGAAGCGCACAGTGCGCAGAAGTCGCCAACTGTCTGCAGGGTCAATAGCTACAGACCTCCAAACTTCGTGTGGTCTTCAGATTGGCACAACAACAGTGCGTAGAGAGCTTCATGGAATGGGTTTCCATGGCCGAGCAGCTGCATCCAGTCCTTAGATCACCAAGTGCAATGCAAAGCATCAGATGCAGTGGTGTAAAGCACGCCGCCACTGGAATGTAGAGAAGTGGAGACGTGTTTTCTGAAGTGACGAATCACGCTTCTCTGTCTGGCAATCCAATGGACGTGCCTGGGTTTGGCGGTTGCCAGGAGAACGGTACTTGCCTGACTGCATTGTGCAAGTGTAAAGTTTGGTGGAGGAGGAATATGGTGTGGGGTTGCTTTTCAGGGGTTGGACTTGGCCCCTTAGTTTCAGTGAAGGGAAATCTTAAGGCATCCGCATACCAAGACATTTTGGACAATTTCATGCTCCCAACTTTGTTTGGAACAGTTTGGGGATGGCCCCTTCCTGTTCCAACATGACTGCGCACCAGTGCACAAAGCAAGGTCCATAAAGACATGGATGAGCGAGTTTGGGGTGGAGGAACTTGTCTGGCCTGCACAGAGTCCTGACCTCAACCCGACAGAACACCTTTGGGATGAATTAGAGCGGAGACTGCAAGCCAGGCCTTCTCTTCCAACATTAATACCTGACCTCACAAATGCGCTTCTAGAAGAATGGTCAAACATTCCCATAGACACACTCCTAAACCTTGTGGACGCCTCCCAGAAGAGTTGAAGCTGTTATAGCTGCATATGGTGGGCCAACTCAATATTGAACCCTATGGACTAAGACTGGGATGCCATTAAAGTTCATGTGTGTGTAAAGGCAGATATCCCAACACTTTTGGCAATATAGTATATTTCCACCAGTATATCTCCCCCTACAGTATACATTTCCATCAGAATATCATCCTCCCCACCCCAGAAGTAAATATTTTCACCAATATATCTTCCCCCAGCAGTATATATTTCCACAAGTATATTTCCCCCTGCATTACATGTTTGTGCCAGTATACTGTATCTCCTCCAGTATGTATTACCATCAGTATATATCTCCCAGTAGTATATATTTGCACCGATTTATCTCCCCCAGCAGTATGTATAGAACTGATGCAAATGTAAATGAGTGAAGGGGCCTTGACTGCTGTGCCTGGGCTTCATAGTAGCCGCATGGACTGATATAGATTTAGGTATAGCCCTGGGTAGTAGAGTCTGAAAGACAGGTGACTCTGCCGGAACAAAATGCTATTAAAGTGCAACTGAAGCCATCTTTTAAAAATATTGGCGAGAGTTTAGAACACCTTTCATCAGAACAGGAATAAATGGGAAATCTTCCAGCGGAGACCACCAGGTATATTCCTCTCTTTGGAAGGATTTCCTCTCATCTCCTATTGTGGCTATCAGACAGCAAGTGAAGGGAAATCTTCCCAAAGGGACACAGATAGCAAAAAAAAAGCTGACGGGTTATAACTTACTACACCCAAAACTAAAAAAAAAATGTTTTGGCTTCAGTTAAGTGGTACTGAATGCTAATACAAACATTTCGAGACGGTAAGCTCATATGGACAGAACTATTGTATCTTATTCTGCACACTTTTCTATGCAGTTGTATTCACTTTTCATTTTGAAGGATTTTATGTATTTGTTTTGTCTATTTTTTTCTGCTCAGTGGCTCTATGCTTCATTGCAACTGCAGCTGACCCAGGGGCAAGCCACTGATGAAAATATAAAAGAGGGAAGAGGTGCCTGACTCCATGTCTGTGCTCAATTGTAGCTGCATGGAAATAAGTAGCATGCAAAATAGTACAGAGACCTTTGTTTTATAAGGAGCACACAGCTGCTTGGTAGATCCACTTACTGTCGCGCGGTCTGTATTTTGTCTATTTATATGCATGGGCTGATATAGATTTAGTTGTCGGAAGGACAGGTGGCAGTGCAGAAACAAAATGCCATGAACCAACATTTCTAGACTGTAAGCTCATATGGGCAGGGCTATTATATCTTATTGTGCGCTCTTTTCTATGCAGTGTACTTATCATTTTATAATGATTTTATGTATTTTGTTTTATCTATCTTTCTCACCCTTGTTAGTAACCCTTTATACCATGCCACAGGATCTTATTTTACTATATAAAGTGTAAAAAAAAAAAGAAAGTTTAAAAGAAATCTTTAAAAAACAAACAAGTCTCATAGCATAGGTTACACTCCTTACAAGGGCAGCTCCAATAATCCGAACAACTTAATCCCCTTAGCATTGCTAGTTTGCTGCAGGGGAAATATTAACTTCATCGGACGCCTCTATCACTAATCTGTATTGCCTTTTTTTTTTTTTTAAAGGGAATG
>NW_017307054.1:310009-314875 GCF_000935625.1 Nanorana parkeri | reverse complement strand
AGGCTAAGCTATCTTTAAAATGAGATAAACAGCGCAGAGCGTGTGCCACCTGCGATTATAACGTTTTATCAGGCCCTGGTTTGCCCTCTCCATGTCGCTTCGCTCCACCGCAGCATTAGCCTAACACGTCTCCGCCAATATTAAGATCCATTTTTTATGTGCAGCAGGTACTTGCAGCGACAGAAGAACTCAGACAAGCTGTAAAGTGCAAGGATTATTATTTTTACACGTTTTATCCTGCCTGGCTGTCAGTCATCGGCTCAAATGGAAGAAAATCAGGCTTTATTTCAAAGCGGAGTCTTTCAGTGTTTTTGATCTATGCCATTTATTCTGCTTGTCCTACGGCAAAGTTGCCACTAGATGGCGCCAGCACACTGGATGTCAAACATCAACGAAGGCACATACATTTCTATTCCCAAAAAAACACTCTTCTATAGAATATGGGCTCATATTATCACCTGGACGTTTTAAAAGTAGATAACACTTTGCCTGTTTACCGACTGGCACGGACACGTACAAGCGGCTATTCAAAGCTGTTTTTTTCCACATGGCCATCACCCATCTGAAAACTTCGACTGGGCCTAAATTAGTATGATAAACCGAAAACAAGAGAGCTCTGTTTATGGAGCAAACAAAATACGGTATAGCCAGCAGACTTTAAATAACGGAGCCTACACAAACCCATAATTGTGTGTTGACACTGGCTAAGTGTAATCAATGGAGCAAATAAATGTTTTGGTTTACTTGTAAATTAAAATAGCTCACGGCGGCACTTTCCTTGGGTGGGTTTATTGCCACGTGAAGCATATGCAGTGGATTTTACCTCACGGCGCCTGAGGGTACACGAAAAACAATTTGCACGTCTTCGAAGCGCTGGAACTTTATTTTCAGATACCTGTGTGAGGGCAGCGTTGGATGTATGTTTGCATGTTGGTGTTCTATTACTTCAGGGCTGTATACTAGTTTTAGGGCCATAAAGCTGCACAGGTTCAGCTTCACAGCCCAGGACGACTGCATCTGCTGTCCAAAAGAGGGAGACTCCCTGAACATCAGGGAGACTTGAGATCCCTGAGAGTGACCTTACTCAACCATTTTACCCCAGAGGAACGCTTGAAATCATTTTCAGGTCTTGAGGAACCCCTGATAAAAATTGTTATATCTGCAGCTTAAGGTACATTTTCAATAATAGAATTAAGAATATGGTGCACATAGAGTATTTGACACACAGGGGAGATCATTTTAAACACCCATCTGCTGTGGACAATAAAATTACTTTCGGACCCTCCTAATCATCTCTTCTTGTTTTTGTAGCTCCGTACGACGTACGTCCTTGGCAGCGAAAGGGTTAAATCCTTATCTCTTCTCATGCTGGGCAGAACATCTGTTTTGTAGCAGACTGCCTTGTCTCTGAAATGGATACATGGTGTCTGTGTGCAGCTTTGTAACCTGAGCCAGCACTACAGGAAGAGGCACTCAGCTGCAAAGGGAAGTTCTCCCCATTGTGTTCGCTCACCTCCCGATCTACTGAGCCGACCTGTGACAGTCTCATTGTCACAGGTCGGCTAGAACTATGAGGTAAGTGGAAATCACTCATCTCATAGTTCTCCTTTAATGTCACTTTAATGCCCTCCTTATATTTTAAGGCACTGTGCAAACTGTTGATACTATATAAATCCTGAATAATAATAATACCTGAAAAGAAATGTAGACAGTGAAAATTGAGGTGTCCCCCTACCATTAGTTGTCATTGTAGAATTTACCACTTCAATTGGTGGTCAGTGGAAACTACCCACCTTGTATTGATGGTCAGTGTACACGGGAGATCAATATGCCATTGCATGGTCCTTAAAGCAACCCCTAACAACCTTAGGAGAAACCCCAGTTCATTTTACCCCAGAGGAACCCTGGGGTAACATAAAACAATACTGTAATGTGTGCCTTACTGTAATCCATGGTAGTTTCCCTTCTCTTTGCTGCTCTTCCTTTTAAATCTGTATCTGTTCTCATGCTCTGCAGAACTTCTGTTTTGCAGCAGACTGCCTTGTCTCAGGAATGGATACACGGTGTCTGTGTATAAGTTTGTATAGGCTTGTAACCTGAGCCAGCACTACAGGAAGTGGCCCTGAGCTGAAAAGGGAAGTTCTCCCCAAGCATGAGAAGACATGAGGATTTAAAAGGAAGAGCAGCAAAGAGAAGGGAAACTACCATGGATTACAGTAAGGCACACATTACAGTATTGGTTTATGTTAAAAAATCTGAGGGTTTAATGTCACTTTAATAATAGAAAAAGGAATATGGTGCACCTAGAGTATTTGACACCCAGGGGCAGATCATTTTTTAAAACCTATCTGCTGTAAGCAACAAAATTACTTTCAGTAATAATCCTGAAACATAATGAATATTAATACGGTACCTGAAAAGAAATGTAGACAGTGAAAATTGATGTGCTCCCCAACATTAGTGATCAGTGTAGAAATGACCCCTTACACTGGTGGTCAGTGGAAACTCTCTCCTTGTATTGGTGGTCAGTGTAGGTGGGAGATCAATATGCCATTGCATGGTGCTTAAAGGAACCCATAGCAACCTTAGGAGAAACCCCAGTTCTAGACCCTCCTACTTGACCTGCTCCTTGAAGTACTGAATATTCTGCTAGGTAGCTTTCCGAATTAAAGTCAAAGCGCATTTATTCCCCCCCTCCCCCACACACCCCTGACCCAAATGATCCCACCCTTCCTTGCTCTCTGAAGATCCGTACTTACAGAAATTTGAGGGCCGATCCTCTGCTGTTTGTTAACATTCAGAGCTGCAAGTCTCCATCTTCTGGCCACATCCATCTCCTGGCGAGGTGCAGGTGCGGCCAGCAGAGGGAGCATTGTGGTCCTGGATGTAAACAACAGAACAACAGTGGAACTGCGCCCATTGGATCTAGGTAAGTATGAATCTGCAGAGGGTGAGGGTGGAATTGTTTAGATTGGGGAGGGGGCAAAACAGATAAGTGCACTTATCCTTTAAAGTAGAACTGTAGCCCCCCTCCATTCTAAAAATCATATGCTGTAGGACTGAAGCCTTGGCAAAATGTACCTGAGCAGATTCACCCATTACTGGAGAAGATGCTGCAGGGGGTGTGGCTATCAGCATTGTCACTGCTTATTCACATGCATGTTATCAGGGTTCCACTCTGACTTAACTGGTTTGCAGCATTCTGGCTTGGCTGCCATTCCACCCACCTGTGTTTTCCTTCTTTGCCTAAGCAGACTCTATAACGTTACTCACTACTCCCAGGCTCCCTCTTATGGCCAAACAGGAGAGCATCAGCTGAGAGAGCCAGATGGGAGTTTCCTGTCTCTGAGTGATGATGTCACCCCACTCACTATATATAAACCACTCAGTCCAGTCTGACCTTACCCTTGTGTGGTCTTCCTGCTAGTGCATTCCTGCCCCTCTGAGTATTCTGATTCTATGTATGACCCGATCCTGGCTGACGTTCTCCTCTGGCTCCTGCTCCTGGCTTGTTCCTGACAACACTGATCTCTGTGTTCCTGATCTGGCTTGTACGACTACCCACTCCGACTCCTGACCTTGGCTTGTTCCTGTTTATGATTTTTGCTTGCTCCTGTGGACACTTTTCTTAATAAAGTATTTTTAACTAGCACCTTATGCTTGTCTGGTTTTCAATGTGCTCTGACACATGTAGCTTCACAGTCAGAACCTGACCACAGCTAGCCCTGCCCACAGATTTCTAGATTTACAGACAAACCTGCCTCTGTTGCTGAAACCCTCCCACTGTGAGCTGCAGTATCTGGGAAGGGGAGCACGTGAAACACAAATGAAGAAGGATTTGTCTCAGTCAGGGAACATAAAGAAAGATTTTTGTTTACTTTATGAGGATTGTGCATCACATAGTAACTGGATTTGGGATTTGATTAGACTGTCAAGCAAGAGCCTTTAGATGTAATTTAAAGCAATGGACAGCTAACTGCAACTAATTGCAACAGTTACTTGAGAAATGTTCAAGAGCAGACACTTGTGCCTGTAGTGGGTAATGCTGGAGGATCTGGGCTTCTTATGTAAGGATTTTGTTTGTGATAGATTCCCTTGAACATCTTAGATTAAGAGAAAACACTTTAAGTGGAGCTCCAGGTAAAAAGCTTAACACACAGTTCAATTACAAATATGTTTCTGTTTTATCTGCCAGATAATTAAAAATTATGTGCAGTTATTCTTGTCATTTGCACACGTCTGTCACACTGCACAGCCAGGAAGATCACTTTGCTGCTTCCTGATTAAGGTTTACTGCTTTCTGGATCAGGCTAGCAGAAGGGTGACGAAGGAAGCTGCTTTGCTGAACAACCAAGCTAATGAAATATGGACTTGCATGATGCTTTTATCTTTTATGGCAGTAACACATGCAGTAATCCTTGAGACCCCATTTAGATGGGTAGTCTGATCAGGTCTACCTGCCATTTTCTCCAGCGGATCTGATCGGAAGCCCATTGTTAGTCTATGGGCAGCTGGATCCATTTACATGGTCCATTACATGTATCCATTTACATCTAATTACCCCTGACTCCATCCAGGTCTTGAAAACAAAATAGAACCGAGCTTCGTTTTGGCAGACCTGATCGTGATGGATCAACGGTAATCTAATGTAAATGGACACATGGGTTGTTAGGTTCGTTAGGTTCAGTTTTTGTTCCATTGCAAGATGCTTCTATCAGCAGGGGATCTGAGCAAGGACCCCCCATCGATCAGAACTGATAGCGCCCATGTACAAGGGCCCTTTTACATTTAAATTCTAGGAAAAAAAAGGATAATAGAATTTAAAAAAAAAATATCTTCTAATCCCAGTTATATAATGTATATAAA
>NW_017307054.1:305365-309980 GCF_000935625.1 Nanorana parkeri | reverse complement strand
TAGAATTTATTATTTTAATTATCCACTGAAAAATGAATCGCCGTGCAACGGATCTGTTGTGCATGGGGCCTTGGGATTGCATCTGTGGATAAACAGACAAAAGTAATACATGACTGTAGAACCACATACATATATGACCTGTTTTTGCTTTGGCTAAATTGTTTGGCTAACTTGACCACCAAAGCAATTTTTGAATTTTCTACATACATGTTAAAATCTTAATTTTTGGCTAGAAAAATGCTTAAACCCCAAACAAGTATATATTTTCTAAAAGTAGAGGCCTAATAGAATAAAAAAAATGCTAGCTGCAATTTTTATTTCTCACAATATTTGCACAAATGTTTACCAAATCAATATTTTTAGGAAAAACTACACTACAATAAAGTTTAGTGCACACAAATACGATGTAATACCCAATTCTTTTGTAAAATATAAAAGATGGGTTTTCGTTGGGTAAATAGGTACCAAACATATGTAACCTTAAAATCGTGTGCGCCCTTGAAATTGCGAAAAACAAGGGTATATAAAATTGCACATAGGCATTATTTTTTAAAGCATTTACCACTCATCAGTTTAGAGTTCACAGTGATTAATGGCCCTAGAATTATCGCTTTTACTACAACATTCACTGTTATACGTAACATGTGTGGCACACTTGTCTTTTTGCATGTGTGTTTGCATTTGTATCTGTGTGTATGTAGGGGTGGAGGGCTCTAATTTTTTGTTTTTAATTTTTTTGTATGTCACTTAAATTTTTTTAAATTTTTTTTACACTTAACTTTATTGCTATCACATAGGGGGCTAACAAGTCCCCTATGTGGTAGCACATAGGAAGTGACAGATTCTCTTTATGAAGACATCAGGGGTCTACTAGACCCCTAATGCCACTTACGGACCCAAAATCCTTGTCACTTCCGGGTTCAGTAACCAGACGAGAGATGAGCCACTGGAAGTGTGCTGATCTCTCTAGTGCAGCAATTGACCGCTGTGGTGCTGTTCCCAGGCCTGCAGAAGGGACAGCGGAGCCAAGGATAGAGGTTGTATGGAGGAAGGGGGTGTAGGTGGCACCATATTCAGTGGCTTACAAGCGAGCACTTATATGTAAAAGCCGAGTGCCAGCTGAAAAAACGGTACCAAGAAAATTTTCTCTTTGAAGTTCCACAAAGATTTTGGCCTGTGGCAAGAAATGATGTCTAAGTAGGGTTGCCACCTGTCCAGGATTCACCCGGACAGTTCGGGTTTTGAATGCTGTGTTCGGGTTTCATGGCAGCAGAAACCTGGACACAAGATGTCAGGCAGACAGGGGCGACCAAAATTAATATAGGGGCTACTGCCCCCCACTGAAAATAGTCTCTACTGTGATATTTACATATGAATGGGCGGCACTTTTTACATATGAACAAGCCACAACTCATTCTCAAAAATGACCATGCGTCGCTGGAGTGTTCAGGTTTCGCTTGAAGAAAAGGTAGCAACCCTATGTCTAAGCCAATGTCCTACTTTGTAGGTTCTGGGCAATATAGTCAATATACTGCTGCTTAAAGCAACCCTTTCCTTTGCTAATGTCTACACCAGTATATAATCAGTGAACAAAAACTCGGGCCCGGTTTGCCCCCAGAAAGCCAGTTATCCCTAAATAGGTGCAGCCATCTTGAAGCTTACATAGCATATAGAAAGTTGAGCTAAGCTGTCAATCACAGCCCACATGTCAAAGACACGTCTATCCTTCCTGTAAGTCATGTCTGATTTCTTCATACATCAGCAGCTAGCAATGAGTAGCTACAGATACAAATGCAAGGTAAGCTACAAATGAAGCAAGGTTGTGAAGGCATTTCATAAACCACAAAATCTTACTTGGTATACCTAGTATAAATCCCCCACTTGAAAGTCTGCAAAAAATTCCATACCATGGCATGGCATCAATCAATGCTATATTTATTAATCACATGTTTAATACAGCTTTGCCTATGATGAAGCAAAACGTAACTCTCCACAACTTGGCAAGATTACTCATGTTAGTGCTGTGTCTAATAAGATGCCCTATTTTACCCCCAATCATACTACAGGTGAAGGATGACTCTCTTTCTATCTTGCAGGTCCTGAGATTATAAACAAGGGGTAAGCGGCCTTGGCATTCCAGCTGTGGTGAATCTACAAATTCCATCATACCTTTGCTTTTGTGGCTTTCAGAGTCTTGGAATGCATCATGGGAATTTGTAGTTTAACCACAGATGATATTGCCTATCCCTGTTATATACTATGCACCATAATATATGTCTAGCAGAATAGGCTGGGGTCAGCTTAGGGTTGTTTTTTGAGTCTTGTGTCTGGGTTTCAGGCCAGCTGACCCTCGGACACAATACACTTAGTGCCAATACTGTCACTTTAAATTTTTTGACAGATGCGGCTGCCTGAGGTCCCCTAGCTGCATCTTCCAGTGAGCCATGGGCGCCTGTAAACGGGCATCGGCCGGCACATCTCCTCCTCTTCCGTCTCCTTCCTCCTTCCAGGTGCACTTCCCGCACAGCACTCCTAAAGGCCTGCATAGTCCACCTGAGACCCCACACAGCCATCTGAGAGCCCACATAGCCCACCTGATAGCCCACATATCCCATGTGAGACCCCACACAGCCATCTGAGAGCCCGCATAGCCCACTTGGGAGCCCGCAGAGTCCAACCGAGAGCCTGCACAATCCTGGTGAGAACCCACACAGGCCACCTGAGACCCTGTAGACATCGAGGTGCCACCCTGAAACAATAGAGTATGTAGCTTCATATAATTTTGTATTGCTGTATAAAGTGTTGCTGGGATTTGTAGTCCTCTATAGCCGGTCTCCTTACTCTCTCCCCTGGCTGCCTCTCCTTGCTTTCTCCTCTACATTCTTAAAATTTTTTTTTCATACACAGCTCTAGAGTGTTCGGGTTTTACTTGAAGAAAAGGTGGCAACCCGAGGTCAGCAGTATATATTTATTTTAAGCATTGGGAGTTCAGTTTCTTTGAAATATATTAATGTTTCAGTGTGCAGCCATATACCAATACTCATACAGTTACCAGATTGACAACCAGGGGGGCAAGTTAGGGTGGAGCCAAAATAGGCAGCAAATGTAGGTATTTATGTTTGTCATTGATGGTTCAGTGTGTACCTACATACTAAGAAACCTCCAACCATCTTGATATGCAGCTACATAGTGAGCAAGTGACATCAATTATGGATCAAGCAGTGCATTTACATTTATCTGTGGCAGAATTTATGTGACTGGAAGATAGTGAGCATTTATATACCCCACATTTTGTTTCCTCCTCCTCCTCCTCCTCCAAACCCGCCTGATGACAGGGCTAGCCAAACTCCCGCCCTCCAGCTGTGGTGAAACTAATAATTAAATCATGCATCTATCTCTGGGAGTCATATCACCACAGCTGGATGGCTGGAGTTTGCCTACCCCTGCTCTAGAACTATGTCTTGGTGAAGCGGGCCTATCCCCAACAACCCCCCCACCTCTATCTGATTAAAATAGACATGATCAAAGATATTTACTGTGAGTAGGTGGTAGGGATGCACCGATACCAAGTACCGTACTCGGTACAAGTACAGGTACAGATACTTTTCCAGCTCCAAGACTAGACTAGAGAAAAATTAAAAAATTAGGAGGCAGCTGTCATTTGTAAGGAACACACAGAGCACTTGGATTTGTACATCTCTGTTTTAATGTATGATTTTGTTTTTATAAACATATATAAAGGGATGCACCGATACCATTTTTGCAAGTACAAGTACTAATACTTGCCCAACTACTTACAGACACAAGTACTGATACATTTTTGTTTATTGTCATGTGACAATTTTTCTAAAATAATACAGAATAATGATTTCAGGACAGTGGTGGAGCGCCAGAGCCAAGTCCCAGCTGCAACCACTGCAGCATAGAGCCAAATAGAAGTAGTGTAGAGAAGGCTTGTCACACTCCTTACCGGATCTCCCAGCTGTCGTAGAAGGGTGCTTGTAACGTCTGCGGATGGCGCCGCTTGGTGCAAATAGTATAAGGAACGTCACCAGCACACCAAGAATCCGTTTGAGGATCACCAAATGTTAATTTATTCAGAACCATGTCATGTTTAGACTAAACTTGACATGGTTCTGAATAAATGAACATTCGGTGATCCTCAAAAGGATTCTTGGTGTGCTGGCGACATTCCTTATACGATTTCCAAATAGAAGTAGGGCACCAACATCTCCGAAAAGCTAGCATATTTCAAAAAACAAATACATGTTTTAATACATTTTGCTCAGTGTAGAGTTTTTAAAAACAATTTCTCAACATTTTTAAAACAGGATAGAAAAAAAAAGTTGAAAACAAGAATTTTAATTTAAAAAAAAAAATCTATTGTTTCTGATACACTTGCTCTTTAGCAAACTAAATGACATTTAATTAGAGATAAAGTATTTTATTAACACCTTACCTCCCCCAACTGTAAGTTAATGTCCTATTGCAAATAAAAGTAAAAATGTCCTGGGCGAATGGCTCTGCGAATTGTTTATGAATACACCCCATGTGAAATACATTTATAGCTGCAGCCCCTTCTCGAGATTGCTCTGATCTCCAGGAGGGAGTTGCA
>NW_017307054.1:281795-305257 GCF_000935625.1 Nanorana parkeri | reverse complement strand
TCACCTCTATGTGTGTGTGGGCTAGTGGGTTGGTATGTGCGGGTTGGTAGGTGCCCCTGTATGTCTCTTGATCCTCGGACTAATCTTGCTCCTGGCTCGTTTTTGACCCTGGGTCTTCTCACCTCTGTGCCGTTTGGTTCATGCCGGGTGTACAAGCTGACTGGTTCTCTCTGTCCTGAGTCTAATAGACCCCCGATGTCTCTATAAAGAGTACCTGTCACTACTATCAGCATCTTAGGATAGTAGTAAATAGAAAGAAAAGTACAATATAAAAAAGTAATAAATAAACAATTAAAGAGACCCCTCCCCCCAAAACCTCCCCCCCACAAATACAAACACGCACGTACATACCTAAACACAGATCACACATTACCACACAGTGGTAGCAGAATAATTTAATGGCCTGATATTAAAGTATATGTAAACCCAAACCTAAAACCTCATACAAGCTTTAACATGTTAATGTAATCTCAAAAGTCATTTTCAATATTTTTAAACCAGCATCTTTCATTAAAACAGCAACCTTTTTTTAGGCACTTCCTGTTACAGGATGACAACATTCTTTCCCTCTCTCTCAACATGTGCTCCTGTGTTGTCAATGAACACTACCAGTGGCTGTTTGCAGCATACATTACACAGACATGACCCACTGTTGTCACCATCAGTAACAGCCCTGAGAAACGTCATGCAACCATCTCTGGAGGGAGTGCATGTAGCCAGAAATTGGTATAAAGAGGCATCAGGAGAACAGCAGCACTGACATGCAAAAAAGGATTCTATTTACTATTGTCACAAGGGTTATCATCTCCTTGTGATAGAAATAACTTACCCTTACGCTGTAAGGTCGCTACCCCTCGCACTGCAAAGGTTAAGTGCTCATTTTGTCTACGGGGCTCAAATAAAGCAGATATACTCACCTGATCCTTGATCCTGTGATGGTCAGCGCTCACCTATTTTACCTTCCTCTTTAGTTGTGGAATGTCCCGAGGAGCCTTCACGTCTAATGCAAGCCAATGGACTTGCATATGACATGATGATGTCAGAGGCCCTAAGACCGCCAGAGCGAAGGGAAAGCTGCAGGGACCGGTCTAGCAGTCCGGAAGGAGCCCATATGGGACAGAGGAAATGGTGAGTAGTATAGCTTTATTTGAGCCGCCTAGGCAAAACGAGCACTTAACCCTTGCAGTGCAGGGGGTAGCGACCTTACGGCGCTGATGTTGGTATGAAAACCTACACATATTTGAGGTTTTGTGTTAAAAAAAATTGGTACTGAATATATTGCAATTAATATTGTAATAAAACGTAATTTTATTTTTATTGTAATAAAATAAATGTTGTGTGTGGAAAATTCAAGTGTCATTCTCATTTTTATTTGGATCCTTATGCACCGATGTCAAGAGGGTTGGTGTGATGTTTGTTCCTCATGCTGCCCCCCTCTGTGCCAGGGCTGAGATGGTGTACTGAGTGCTTTCCACTGAAAAGAAATGCATCTGTTCTGTTTTGATGCTTGAGCTCCAGTTCATGCAGTGATGTTGAGTGCTCTTCCCCTGTCCCTGCAGGAGATGGCCAACCACAGGTCCAGTGTGGGTGATATGAAAACACAAACAGCATGTGCTTTCTGTGCATTCAAGGTTCATGTTTAAATAATTCTTTCTTAATTTATATAGAACAAGTTTTGTTTTTTGCTGTGGATACAGGATACAGCGTTCAGTTGCTTGCCCTTCCATGTAGACAGCATTGCCCATAATATTCAATATAATGATCTTATGAGCTGTTATGCTCTTCGCTCTATCCATATTTCCCCCAGTGCTCCAATATTCATCCCGCCATTCATCTGCTCTCATCTCCCTACTACCAAGTAGCTGCCAAATCACATAATATCACATTAACCAGGTAAGGCGCCGCCTGCTAATTAAATGCGCTGATTCCTTCTGACACCAGCTTGTCCTTCGCAGGGAAAATGTCTAGGGTTTGTCAGCAGACACATTAGTATAATCATTTAATTGCCTTGCCAAAGGAACAGGTTATATAGAGCTGGACAGCTTTACGCACACAGCATTCAATGCCTGGACGATCAATGTATTAAACGCAAGAAATATCATAGAAACATGCAGCCTACTAATTCACTGGGGCTTGAGGACATCACCCCTGCATGAGAAACAATGTTTACATTGAATTATCTAATTAAAATAATTATACTGTACTCATGTGATTGTCACAATTCACTTTTGCCTCATGATGGACATGAACTACTGGCCCCTAGGGACTTGTTTCATGGAAAAGGCTTGGTAGGTCAGATGTCCAAAACTGCCATAGGTGACTTTCCCCATCACCTTGCCAAGTCATCACTAAGACCTACCCCCTCTGCTACTACTTACTGTACTAGTTTACTTAAATTTTTTACAACTACGGCACACCGCTTGTAGTACCCCCTCAGTGCTGTCTACCTGGTCAAATACTTACCTTCCTACTTACCCTCGTGACCTTCACTATGCAGCCCTGCCCGCCACTGCACAGCCTTTGCAAGAAAACCATCCTGTCTGGGTCCTTTTCCTACTGCATATATGGACTGTGGTCCAAGTCATCCATATGGATGAGTCATACTCATGGCGGCCCCCATCCATCCAGGAAAACTTTACTCCATAGGAATAAATGGGGCCATGATAGGAATGTGCAGTAGAAAGAGGAACCGGTCTAATTTATAGGGAGGTTAAACACCGTATCTTAATTCTCAAGATCTAAAATTACTGAGACTGAGAGGACTATAAGAAAATGTTCATCTCATAAAATATTTTCCAATTGTTGTCATTGTGTTTTCCATTCTACGGGGTTGCTTTATTATAAAAGTATCTGTATTGCACCCCGACATATGCCTGAACATCCCATGCCTTATATAAGACTATTGAATAATTTGTTTGGGAATTTCAGTTAGCCCCAAGTAAATTCATCATGTCCTCTAGTTCTTTGCTTCATCTCTTGACAGCAGGTGCAAACATTTCTTGGTGAACCTGATTTGAAATTTCAACCAGTGATCAGAGCAGTTTAACAAAAAAAGGTAAAGCAGTGGCGTCACAAGGGGGGTATGGCCCTCACTGGATGACACCATTTGAGGGAGTGACACCAAAACGACAAGCAGTAATTTTGTTGTCACCCCCTTTGAAAAGTCAGGCACTTGGTCATGGACCAGAGAGAAGGATGAGGTATGTCGCCAAGTGAACGTCCCCTCCTCTCTTTATCAGAGCCCATTCGCGAAGATTGCCGCCGGCAGGTAAGCGCATGTGATGAGTTTGCGCGTTCGTGATGACGACCCATCGGGGTGTCACACAATGGCTGCTCCAGGTGGCACCACACCTCGGGACTCCCCTGAGGTAAAGGAGATAGTCACCGGCACACCAAGGTCCAATGCATCAATGCGTCCTTTCATTGATGGCAGATAAACATGCCATCATAAGTGTTTCAGAACCTATTGAGGTCCCTTCTTCAGGCAAATGTGGCCTAGTGACATATGATGAAGGGATGTCGATAGGTTCCAAAATTCCGAAATACTTGTGATGCCATGTGTATCTGCCGTCAATAAAAGGACGTATTGATGCATTGGACCTTGGTGTGCAGGTGACTATCTCCTCTACATTTGACTTTGTGCAGCGCCAACCACACGTCATTCCAGCACCCTTTTCCATACTACAGTGGGATTCCGGTCTGGTGTGCAATGGGATATCTGTTTATTGCCCCAGAGGTAAAGACACATAATAGTTTAGATGCTTTAATGTACTCCAGCTGTTTTGGAACTACAAGTCCCATGAGGCATTGCAAGACCCTGACAGCCACAGGCATGGCTCCCAGAGGCAGAGGCATAGGCATGATGGGATTTGTATTTTTTTAAATCATATTTTTAGACTACATTGGAAATCTGTATTTGCCTGGAGTCCTTTTTTTTTTTTAAGCATGTAATTTTTATTGGTATTTCAAAAGGATGCATGACAAAATTGGGTAGACTAAAGGGTTACAAAAGAAATGACATCGTAACACCAGAGGTATGTGTGTCTCAAACTGTCCCAAGAGCGAGTGTATACACTTTTACCTCTCCAGATAAATTTAGAGAAGGACGAGTGGAGGAGTTTAATGTCTGTGTGTTTTAGTAATAAAGGTAAAGTTTGGATGGGATAAAGGAGACGGGGAAAGCTAACCATGCGTATCAACTGGCACCGGCCGGTCATGGACAACGGTAGCCCTTGCCAGGAAGAAAGTTCCTGTACTACCTTTTTGATAACAGGGGTGTAATTCAAGGTATAGAGGTCCGATGGTGTGCGCGGTATTAGGATACCCAGATAGCATAAGGCGCGGCGTTTAAGTTGTAAATTGTGGGCACTGATGACAGAGATTAGTGACGGTGGGCACGTATTGGTGATGGGCATTACCTCACTTTTATCTAGATTAATTTTCAGACCCGAAAACGTACCAAACCTTGTTATTAGGCCTGTAGAATCTGTCTGCGGTCCGTGAAGTCCAGATACCGGACAATTACCGGTCTAGGCTTGGCAGTATCTCTCAGCGTTCCCACCCTGTGTGCTTGTTCAACCTTGCAGGGGGTTGAAAGGCCCAGCGCCCACGGTATAGCTGTGGCACATAGATGGAGGAGATCTGTCTGGGGGGTGGATTCCGGAAGGCCGATGACCCTCAGGTTGTTCCTTCTGGACCTATTCTCGAGGTCGTCTACCTTATCCAATAGCTGATTTATAGCTGAATTCGCCCTTTCCACTGACCTTTGCGTGGTGTGCAAGCGGTCTTCCAGATCACTCACTCTGTGCTCCGTTGAGTGTATGCGCTGGGCGTGGGATTCAACTGTCGTTTTAAGAGGGCCCAGATGCTGTTGTAGCGCCTCCGTGACAATGGATCGCATGTCGGCCTTAAGGTACTCCGCCACCGCTGCTGCTATACTCTGGTGTTCCGCGTTGAGAACGGGAGTGATTGCAGGCTCACCTTCCCCTATGCCGCCGGACGAGGTCAGCATGTCTTCACCGTCCGCCATCTTGGACGGGTCCGGTTCGTCTCCCGACGTTGGCAATATGGCCCGTTTCGGCTGTTGCGGGCGGGACACAAACTTGTCCATACCCGCGGGTGATTAGGATCTGTCGGGGTGGGTGGTGCGCGGTGAGATAGGTAGGCGATCGGCGGCTTCGATATTAAAAGGGGATGGAGCGATGCTGAACGCGTCTATCTCATTGGGCGCCGGAACCGGAAGTCTGGAGTCCTTTTTAAAGCTGAAGTCCAGGATAGCAGTTAAGCACACAGTTGAAATACATATAAGGAAATATCTTTACCGGACAGATTATATTATACTTTCTGTACAGCCCATCATGTGATCCAGACATCCCTGCCAAACATCACAGCCAGATCCTCAACCCTCACTGCAACACTATTGCTTAGGCAAGGACACAACCCTAGAATGATGATTGGAAAATGAAGGAGTAAGAGCATGCAGAAGGGACATTAGTGGCTCCCAGTACAGCTCCTGAAATGAATGCAAATTCAGGTACATACACTAGTTGCATTTAAAAACACATTTTTGTTAGGATTTTTTAAAATATATCTGCCTAGAGTAACCTTCACACAAATGCTGGCAGTAGGGTGGCTGGATGAGCCATATATGCTGGCTGACTTCTGCCCACAAAGAAGTGCATTTTATTTTAGTTAAAGACAATCACAGCATTACTCTTGTGTGTGGCAGACCATCATTCATTGAGTCAGCACTGGAACCTGTAGGGGTGGAGAGGAAAGGCTCTTCCTGGTCTTCACCCCTCTATATTCGAAACTAATTCTTTGTCTAAGAGACACTTTATCGCTGGCGATTCCTCTCTGTCAGCTATTTAATACATTGCAGGGCTGGAGAGCAGTTTGAAAGATGGTTTCCCTCAGAGCATTTCTCAGCCAGTTCTTGCCTGACATCATCAACTGTTCAGCTGCATTAACCACCTATTTTCCAGATTCAACACTGTATTTGCTGCATCTCCCTCAGAGGTGGGCAACAAACAGGGACTCATAACACCCACAGGTTTTTAGAATGTTTCCTATTAAATGTGAAATAACCAATGGCAGCGTGGGAACCTGCATATGTATCTCCCAGAATCCATACAATTGGCTACAAGAATAAACCTCTGTGAGATTTGTTCATTCTAGGCCAGGAAGTCCTACAGTGGAGATATAGGGGAGCTTTTCTGCCCCACTTCTAACTTGAGGTTACAATTTTCACTTAAAGAGTCTGGTGTTAGCCCACCCTCCAGCCTACTTAAGGCTTGGGTCAACGGGCTTTGGGCTTGTGTCGCTAGACAAATGCAGCATGCTTTCAGGTACACCCCCTTGTATTTAACACCAGTTTGAGACACTTCTGATATTCAGAATTTATCGATAGGTACATTTGATCTGCAGTTGACCTCCTTCAGAGTGGGGCACAGAGTAGGGCTGATGTATAAATGTTCCACCCAGCAAAAACAGTAGCTGGGCAAATGCTATTCCTGTCACTAGACTGAGTTGAGGAGCATAAGAATCTCCTATGGTCCTTTGTTCCAACCATCAGAGGGAATACCAACATTCACCCGGCAGAACGTTTATACATTAGCCCCTTAGAAAAGAGTGTAGTCCGGGGACATGAAGTACCCAGCAACTGTTGTGGGGTGCAAAGGATGTTAGAAGGCATCCAGCATGTTGATAAAGATCTTGCTCTGTCTTAAGCTGGACAAACACCAACTGAATTTCATTTGAAAATTATGTATTTTTAGAATGTTCATTTAATTTGCTAATAGTTAATGGGCTCAAATTGATGATCAATTTCAACCACTGTGACAAAAAAAAATTGATGGAGCAGATTTAGAGAGAGAGAGAGATCTTCGCATGCACATGGGTGATAAAAAAGTAAAGCACGAGGCTGTAGATATGTGTGTGGACATGGCTCGCGGCAAACAGCTACGCTGGCTCATACATCTGCATATAGGATTGTGCTGGCTAATGCACATTCACATGAACTAGAGTGAGCGAGCACTTGGTGCCCAGTGGCCTATTTAAACCTGAGCACCATTGTGGAGAGTTGCTGAGTGGTTGCCAGCTTCTGCCACCTGTGACCTGACTTGTGTGTTTCCTTCCTGTGCTTTGACCGGGCTTTCTAGATCCTGATTACCAGCTGCTGATCCTGGCTTGTACCCTTAGAACGCACTCTGCCTATTGACTTTGTACCTCTGATGCCCGACTGTCTGACCTTGGCTTGTACCCCGACAAGCTCTCCAAGTACCACCTTTGCATTTCTACTGGCCGACTGTATCTCACCTTGGCTTGTCCCCCAACAACGCTCTCCACCTACCGCCTTTGTACTTCTGCTGCCCGACTGTGACTGACCTTGGCTTGTACACCGACAACGCTCTCCACCTACCGCCTTTGTACCTCTGTTGCCCGACTGTGTCTGACCCCGGCTTGTGCCCGATTGTGTCTGACCCTGGCTTGTCATCTGACCCCCTGCTTGTCTGATATCCTAGTATCTTGGCTGCCCAGCTGTTGCTAATCCAGGCACTATCTGGTTTTCAGATAGCCTGTGGACACCTCGCTGCATCTGGACCAGCTATAAGCACCCATGCCACTGCATGTCCTGCATACTCTGTTGTAGCTTGAGGGGTTGCTGGACAGAATGGGGTATTGGAAGCCCTTACATCACTTGGCCTCCACTAGGTATGTAACAGGGGCTCGGAATTTCTTACCATCATGTTTGAGAATGTGTGAATATTCCTGGAATTATAAATATTCCTGGAACTAATACACAAGGGTTTCAGATCATTCATTTAAGTGCAACCACATTCTCTGAAAATCTATTTTTGCCCTCAAGATACACAACCACATTTCAGTGCATAGTAAATGAACTCAACATAGGGAGTGGCATGCAGCTTTGCATAATGTCCGCAACAGATAGGAAATTTGAATATCTGCCAGTAAAATGTTGTTAAAGATTGAAGATGATCTGCTGCAATGATTCTTACTCCATGCACAATCTGTGCTGGCATTGGGTTCATATGTAGCATGGCTTGATTTAAATTATGGCTAATGTGAGCTCTTCATCTACAAATTCAGTGAGTGTGGCCTTTTATGTTTAAGTGTCCAGAATGAAATGTTGTTAATTGCAGAATTTGATTTTGCAGAAATAACATGCTTGTTCCCAAAGCTATTGAAAACGCTTCAGTAATTAGCTTCAAGGGCTGTGCCTTAACGAAGTAGATTTTGCAAGACTGCAAGATGATCATTAAATAACAACTTGATGGGATACATTAGTAGCTGGGGCTGAGCTGTTATCTTAGGGGAGTTTGTTTAGAGCCCTATAAATAAAGGTGCAGTAGACAGTAGAGGGTGATTGGATGTGCAAGAACAATCTGACCACCCTCAGGCTGCTGTGTCTGCCATTGCTTCCTTAAAGTGTAACCCCACTTGTGTTGAGAAAAAAACAAAACAATCCCTCTTGGGTGATCAATGTACATTGCAAGGATTTTAACAAACTTTGTTGCTGATTCCGACCTTTTTCTCTTCTGAAGAGAAAGCTGTTTGTTTGACCATGTCCTTTCCAGACTGATTCCTAAATGGGAGGGTCTGAGTTCATTATAACCACTTGGTGCACTATCTGTGTTCTAATGAGAAAAGTTGCAGTGTCGGCATCCCTTTAGAAGAAGTTAACCCTTAGAGTGTATCTCACTAAAAATTAGAATTTTTAATAACATAAAATTTCTATTAATATATCATATATTATTTTTTAATGAGAGTGGAGTTTTCCTTTAGAGTTAACCCATGGCCAGGCTGTTAACATTTAGGCATTTACATATTCTTAACAAGCAATAAATGAGCTTTAAAGCAAGCCATCCCTAACCTCTGTAGCTGTGTAAATGGAACAATTCATCCTCAAAATTCACAGTAGAAGTACTGACATCATTCAAGTCATAATTTTAGCAGCTTGGCTCCCCCTGCTTCTACCTCCAAACAGTTACATGGCAACCTTCCAGCCTTTAAATCTCTAATGGAAATACACAGAACAGTAGTTCTGGGAGGGGAGTGAGGTGAGATAAGTTGCTTGAGAGAATGACTAAAATTATTTCAGTGTTCACCAGAAACACAAAGAGCACAGCTCACCCCTGTCATGCATCCTTGTAATCCACATTCCATGCACAGATGACCCTCTTCTGGAGTGATAGTTTCAAAACCAGCACATGATGCTCTTCCAAAGAAAATCAAATATATACATACATGTGGAATAAAGTTTGCTTTTCTGTGGAAGAGCATTGTGTGCTGGTTCTGCAGTATTTCAGTGTTCACCCCCTGCTGGTTGCAAGTGGTAAATATGTTTATGTGAAGCTGGCCATACACTGGTCATTTTTTCTCATGCAGCCCCCTTGGCATGAATGGGGGAATGCCCCTTGTATTCTGACAGCGTGTAGTCACTGCTCAGCAGAGTATTTTCTGATCAGCTTCTTTGACAAAAGTTAATTGCAAAATAGACTGTTTGTTTTAGAATGGAGGAAAACCTATGGGCCACAGCGTATATATTTATCTGGATAAAAGGAAATAGAGATAGATGTACCCATGTCAATATTTACCCATGCACGTAAGTACACTTTATCAATTTCTGTTCCATAAAACATCCTGCCAAAGGTTCTGTGAATGGATGAGGCGGCTGTGTGCCAAATAAAAAAAAACAACAGTAGCCTACGAGTAGAAGAACTCCGCGATTAAGGTAAGTGGGGAGGCGGGAGGGTGCTGGGGAGATGCGATGTGACCATGTTTTATGTTACACCCTGAATATGGGTGCAACATGAAACATGGGCCAAAAGGTAAACTTAGCAGTTAAAGCCAAATTCCAGCCCTCTTTCTCCTCCCCCACCACCTTGGAGCACCTTTCACGGCAATGCTTAGGCTCAATTTACATTTCTAGATGTTTCCTATAATGTAGCAAATCTTCACTTCAGGTCATCTGTAAATATCTTTTCAGTGGACTGAGGTCTCTGAGGGGGAGGCACAGCGTCCCAGGTTTCTAAGACTTCTTAGCAACCTGTGATGATTTGTACAGTGCCACCCAGCTCACTGATGTCACCAGTTGGCAGGAGCTGAGCGGGAACGTTCTGGCTTGCATTCCGCCTAGTTCCCGGCAACCGGTGAGCTGGGCGGTGCACTGGAGAGAGCCGCTGGACCCAGAGCGTCCACCAACGTCCCCTGCCCTCTTCAAACAAATCAGCCGTGCATGCCTCCCCCTGCTACTGATCATTCCCTGACACTCCAGAAAGACATTTACTTAGGAACAGCCCTGGGAATCACCAGAATAATTGACCAATATATAACAATACAGCCAGTAATGGGCAAAGATTCCATATTCCAGTCTCACGCAGTAAAGATATTCACCCCCGTGAAAATACATAAAAACCGAGGTTAGTGTTGTGACAGACTTGATATTAAATATTCCTTTTATTTGTCTTTTCTGTCCCCCACAAAACGCTGCAAATACATCTCTAGTTTTGTTTGCAATCTTAACAATCCTCCCACGCCTCACATGTATTCATTTAAACACCTAAGTAGCGGGCCTCAACATTTGCATTTCTTTTATTTTCTATGTGTCATTCGCTTTACAGTAATAAACAGCTTTTCTGGCACGCTTCAAGTAGAATGTGATGAAAAATGATCAGTTTAGTGTATGCTGGGTGGAGTGAAGAAGGCTTTCATCATCTTCTAGGCCTTTATTGCCGTCCAGTAACCTTGGCAGAGAATTGTCCCTCCAGGCCATCGAACAGCTGTGACAGGCCAAGCGTGGCTTTCAGCCGGGCTACTGTTGTTGACGGACAGAGCGGATAATAAGAATATTCTTTTGGATAATTCTCGGTGGGGGCAGGATTCACGGCCCATTCACACTGTCACGTTGTTATAATGTGCATTTTACCAAAACGTGCGATAACATATTACATCCAGGTTTGCAGCATCATTTATTTTAAATTGCGCTCAACACACCTAGACAGGACATTGCACTTTCTTTGTAGCACACCATTTTGTGTTGTGGTGCACTGTGTTATAACTGAGCTCCAGGCACAAAAAGGTTAATTTAAATATATTCCTTAATAGCTACAAGGAATATAAATCTACCTTTATGTACATTAAATGCCATTGCAAAGCCAGGTATAGCAGTGGCATCATCACTGTGCTGTACACAGCCTGTGCAGGGAACAGAGCTGTGGGAGGGGCACAGTAGACCCCACCCACTTACAGACAGCCTGCATAAAACTGCAGGAGGGGGTGGAGACAAGACCAGTCACTCTGCACAAGGAGAGAGAGCAGCAGTGAACAGTCTTTATTACAGAAAGCTCCTGCACGGGGGGCAATGTTTTACACTGGATTACTGCACAGATCTGGAAGAAATACACAAACACTCCAAGATTAAATAAAAAATACACATGGCTCTTGTATTTAAAACATATTTGCCTAGAATTCAGCTTTAAAAGAGAACTAAAGCCAAACTTTTTTTTGGCTTAAGTCCTCTTTTGGGTCAAAAAAGTACATTTGCTAATGTATACCTGGGACCCAAACTCAGCAGCTATCAGGCTACTGCCTGCTTTTTGCTGGCAGCACAGAGCTGCCCTGCAGCTGGGAAAGATCCCGACAATATTGTCAGGATCCACCACGCAGCCTGATGGACAGCTCTAGAGCCAGAGCCAGCTGCGCCCACCCATCCAATGAGCACTGGAGGAACAGAGAGGGGGAATCACTGCGGGAAGTGGTGACTGACCATAACTACTCTCTACAGGGAGAAGCCGTGAGCTGAGAGATCAGCGGTTCGTGATCACTCAGCTCTTGATCCATAGAGCTGGCATGTGACAGCTGCAGTGTTTCACCCCACCTCTAAGTATATGGAGGGGTACATTTTACTCTCCCAATACTTCCCCTTTAAAAAAGTGTGCATCTGTTTTTATTGCAAAATAAATGGGCTGCCTTACTGCTGCACACCCTAATACATGGGGCTTCATATACAAAAGGCACAAAATACTACATACAATACTAGTCAGCTGCATCAAAATACTAGTCAGCTCCATCTAGGGGTTCTAGTGCAGTTTGAATGCTGGGTGGATATTTTATAAGTGAAGCCCATGAAGTCAATGCATGGAGTGTGAAGGTGGCCCCAGTGTTTGTGTACTGTGCTCCCTAATTGATACAATCCATTAAACTTGTCCCATTCAAACCAGAAAAAGAGATCTGAGATCTGGTTTGGTTAGGGAGGCTTTCTGCAGTGTACAGTGTAAGACAATACTGGTGACTGCACTGGTCTTCAGATCAATGGGAAATGTCTTCCATGTAATATGGGAGTTCTTAAAACTGGCTGAACATAGCTTGAAAACTCTGGCATACACCCCAATGTGCCACAATGCAATGCAGAGGTCTAGTGTAGAGTCCTTTTAATTAATTACATTTAATTTATTTAAGTAAAATAGTTAATTAGAGAAGTTGTAAAGTCCCAGCATATTTTATCCTGGTACAACATCAGCATTGTAATAGGATACATACTAGAGTTGTGTTTGATAATACAATATATGGTTACTGGAGAAAATCCCGTTTATGTAGTGAGTGCTGCCTTCCGTCTGCCCATCACTTCCAACAACTTCCTGGATTCCCAGTGTGCTTTGTGTCTCTTCCCCTGCTGTTTGAGGTGATGCAATCTTAATTTCTCAAGACTGCATATCCCATCATGCATTGCCATAGGACGTCCCAAAGCTGGGTATCACCCGGAGCGGGTACCGGGTGACACCTCACCATGACGTCATCGTGCATGCGCGTGACGTCACCACGAGCGTGTGCGATGACGTCATCGCGCATGCGTGGCCATCTTTGTGATACTTGTCGGCAACTTTCTTGGTGATGAATGCCGGCAGAGAAAGGAGAGGATGTTCACCTGGCAGGATAAGGTATACCGCCAGGTCCCCTCCTCTCTCCTGCAACTCTCGAGCTTTCGGTCTATGACTGTCAGTCATTTTGGTGTCACCCCCTCCAATGGTGGCACCCGGGTGCAGGCCGAACCCCCTGCACCCCATCTTTTGACACCACTGTGCATTGCTTCCAGCAAACAATGATAATGTTATATTGTTCAGATGTTGAGTTCTAATTCAGTAGTGAGGCCCTGTGAGAGTTATGACACAAGGAAGTGCATATTCACAGGGCTGAGCAAAATTGTATCAGTACATTGAGGAAGTACATCATATGTACATCATATGTGAGGAAGTACATCATATGGACATCTCAAATAAGTAAGTTTAGAAACTTCTAGATCAATATGGTTACTATGAGTGGGATAAAACTTATAGAAATCCAATATACAGTAGAAATACAGATTTATTTTTTGTTTAGCTTTTTACTATAGATACACTTTAATGTCAGCCATTGCCTTACCTGAATTTCAAGAATATACAGTATGAGGCCCAAACTTTTTTAGTTTAAGATAGAGAAGGAAATGGTTAAAATCTTAAATCCCAAAAATTGAAATGGTTAAAAACATGGTTAATATCCCTGTCACTTTTTTTATTCAGTGTCTTACTGGGGAAATATTTCTCACTCACTCTTCAGGAAAATACAACAGGAAGTGAGAGGAAATACCATCTCAGGGCTGTTGCAGACCTGGGAAATCCGGGACTGCGCGATCGTGCACAATTACACACAGCAATTGCTGCGTGGCCCCATTGATATCAAAGGTACATGTACCATTTTCTGCGAGACACGATGCACGGCTGTTTAAGCCGCGATTGTGTTCGATTATATGGGCGGAATTGCGGTGGGAAACCGCACAACCGCCCCGTGCGACTAGGGTGCCAATAGAAAATAATGGCACCGCCAGCGCGATCGGTGGAGGTGGGCGACTCCGTACCACACGGCAATCCACGCGGTATCGCGCACAATTGAACTTGGCCTTAGGCTGGGCTCACACCTAGGTGTTTTTGTTTGCGCAAATTTGCTTTGAAAACCGCACAATTGTCATGTGGTTTTCAATACCTAGAGATGTCTATGGGACCCAAACCGCACGACAACCTGCATTCCGGTCCGGTCAGAAAAAATAGCAGCATTCTGTGTTGCTGTGCACATGTTCCCGTGCAGCCTATCGTACTGCGGCCAGATTGCGTGGCTGCGGTGCCATTGAGTTAATGCACTGCCACGCCCCACTCCCGCCCCAACACAAAGTGAGCCGGCTGCAATGCGATCCTGTGAGTTCCGGCCCCAATTATAAACGGGCCCTAAAAATAGCTCCTGCACCTTTTTGCGCGATAGTCAAATCGCAAAGATGTGAACACCTTCATAGACTTGAATGCAAATCTCTGTTTTGTGCGATATCGCGTGGCTAAATCCATGCGATAAATTGCCTAGGTTTGAACCTAGCCTTAGATAGCTGTGCCTGGAACACGTGTCCCACATGAAAAAAACATATATACAGATTGTGTAGGCTTTTAGATACAAAAAAAACGTGTAATTAAAATGATAGTTTGGCAATCATGTTCTACTGGCCACTGAGAGGAAGAAATGGCACAAATAGCCAATCAGTTAATGTGCTGACAAGAAGCATGCTGATAGGAGGAGAGAGAGCAGTGACAGAGAGATAAGATTATTACTGTGCTGCTTCTCCTTTCACTGTCCAGTCACAGGCTGGGCCTGGTCGAGGGTGATGGGTTGAATAATACTGCTCATGAAACTGAGCAGCAGAAAAATAGAACTGCAGAGGGAATCTCTACACAAGCCTTTCTCAACCAGAACCTTCTGGCTTCCCTAGGGTTGAGTCGGAATTTTGACTAGCACCGCTGAAACTAATGACACTAATCTAGGAAGAGTGGGATCCATTCAAAAAAGTTCTCCTCTGTCCAGGCCTGCTGCGGCTCCTGATATTAAAGAGGGGCTCTGATTTGAAGGGGGGCTTCTAATGTGAAGAGGGTTCCTCATGAGAAGAAGTGCTTCTGATGTGAAGACGGCTTCTAATGTGCAGCCTGATGAAGGGGTAACCTTGAGGCTTCGAAAAGCGCTGGTACTGAATGGCAATGTGTCAATAAACTGACTTTTGCTGAAATACCTTTTGGTGTGCTGGTGACATTTACTTTATACTCTTGTGCTATACACGGTGCCGTCCATGGTCGCTACAAGCTGCTTTTGCAGGGCTTCCATTGTTCCGATAAGGAGTGCAGCTGGTTTTCTATTTGTATTTTTGCAAATTCATACCAGACCCCTGTCTGGGAACGCTTTTATATGGTACTGTGACTGAAAAAAGGTTGAGAAAAGCTGCTCTAAACTGAAGGTGAATATTGCAGCAAAAGCTGGTTTGTTACTTTATATTTTATTGAACTATCCATGTTTATCTTGTTATTTCTGGCTGGAACTCTGCTTTAAAGCTGAACATCAGACATATATATAAAAAAACAATCCATAATCCAGTTTGATATCCAATACAAATGGATTTTAAATACAGCTTATATAGTGCCTAATTATGTAATTGTTAGCTTCTTGCAATTTCACATTGAACTGAATTACAAATATTTTTGCAGGTAACATAATTAAAATTTCATAGTTCAGCTGTGTCTCTAGCTGTTTGTCTGGAGTGTAGCTTTTATGTAATACCAGAATATTTATTTATGTAGCGGCAACAATTTATGCAGTGCTTTTCATACTGCAAATTACGCATACACAGGGACAATTTAGACAGGGGCAAATTAACCTCCCAGCATGTAGTGTGGGACAAAACCAGAGTACCCTGAGGAAACCCACACAAATACAGGGGGAACATGCAAACTCCTTGCAGATTGTCTCCTGACCGGGATTTGAACTGTGGACCCCCAGTGCTACAAGCCAATAAGCTGCCCTTGAATAACCATTCTGACTCCGGTTGTTGTATTGGCGATTTATCCCAGGCTGAGACCTCTATGCCTGGCCTGTGTAAGCAGATATAATAACTGCGGACAATCCTCATCAGATAGCTGAACACACCAAATACCTTTTCATCCACAATTGCTTTGTGCTTGCAGCAGGTTACAGCACACAACAGGATACAGCAGATGAATGAATGGACGGTATTTGAAGGTCAGAGATAGTAATGTTTCCAAGCATGCAATGCAGATTAACATGTGGTCATGTTACTATCAGACATTTTGATGCCATTAAAATGTCTACTCATGAAGAAAGGGGAAATACTTCATAGATGGGAGGGAACACAGAAAAACAAGGTGCAATAACCCAAAACGACCACAGGATGTCAGTATAATAACCATCTATTAATGGCACTGAACAAATGGCTTAAAGTGACATTAAACCCTCAGATTTTTTAACATAAAACAATACTGTAATGTGTGCCTTACTGTAATCAATGGTTGTTTCCTTTTCTTTGCTGCTCTTCCTTTTAAATCCATATCTCTTCTCATGCTGGGCAGAACTTCTGCTTTGCAGCAGACTGCCTTGTCTCTGGAATGGATACATGGTGTCTGTGTGCAGGTTCACAACCTGAGCCAGCACTACAGGAAGAGGCACTCAGCTGCAAAGGGAAGTTCTCCCCCAGCATTTTTATACTTTCCATGCATATCCAATGCTTTTTATAAATTATATAATTGTCCAATAAATGTATACATTTTATATATACTTCCGAGACTGAAGGTTATTGGACTTGTTCTTTCTGGAGCCAGACAAAAACCCCATCTTTCTCTTCTTTTTTTTTATTACAAATTATAGGGTTGGCTCCCAGAAAGGGAGGATCTGTGCATCACAAATACTTTTGCTACTATTGTTTTATGTTAAAAAATCTAAGGGTTTAATTTCACTTTAAGGACATTTAACCATGTGATTCTCACTTCACATTAATATGAATATTGACCATGACTATTGACCGTGATATTTGTACAACTGTGTAATAGCACAACAACGCTTACTAACAGTAACAAAATAACAATAATGAAAAAAAAACAAAAAAAAGAAACCCCCCCAAAAAATAAAACATAACTCTTCATTTATGGGTGTCCATGTAGAAACATACTGAATATTTTTTAAATTAAAACAAATAAAAAAGAACCTGTGGACACCCCTCTACACAGCATAATGTAATCGAAAATATTCTGCTCCTGTGATAGAATAGTTGCATCCCTGATTTTGCTCTATGTAGGTTGTGCTAAGATTAAACACATTCCAGGGCCTTACACCTTGAAAAATCATGGCCAACTCTTCCGCTTCATCATAATGACGTCAACTCAATTTACTGACACTGCATATAGGAAGATCCCTCCCCCGGATTAGAAACAGTTGTGAGTTGTTTCCCTGTTTAAAAAAAAAACAAAATAAAGCAGGGCAATGCATTCCCTGGAAATAATGGCCTGTGTATCCTTTATCCTATCTATTGTTTAACACGGCTGAGTAATGATTTCTCGGTAGAAATGACACTGCCATGATTAGCTGTAATCCACTGAACTGGGGAGTGTGAAAGGAAGCGAGCCACTCGTTTTTGTACCTGTTGATAGTAGCAGCGCACTCATCTTCTTTTAGATCCATTGCCAATGCTCAGTGGAACAAAATCATCTAAAGATCATCAGCGAGAACAAAAGGCAACATTTAAATGAGAATGTTCCCGGTGGATGTGTTTTGCCAAATAAATTGGGATGGCTTGGCTCTGAACAGATGCCTGGATTTTAATGTGTTTACTTTGAAAAACAAGGACAAAATGATAAGACAACAATTCATTATTAAATAAATAATATTAAAATAATAATGCAATATCCAAACTGCACAGATGTCCATTACTTTTAATGGTGTTTATTGTTTTGCTGGTTTGTTATGGACTTTAAAGGGCTTGTTCACACCATGTCCGGACCAGATCTGGAAAGGCCGTGCAGTGCATTTTTTATGCACTGTTGACGCATTCTGGTGCTTTTTTTTTGTAGCTTAAAATGGGCTTTCAGTTGCAGTCCAGTGCATTCCAGTGCATTCCAGTGCATTCGCAAACTATAACCAACCGCGTGCAAAGAAAATAAAAAAAAATATTTTTGCTTACAGATGACTGGATAATGGAAGTCACCTTAGCTCATTCACTAAGCAAAGCTAAGTGAAGATCCCCTTGCAAGTAAACAGCATGTTTGCCTTTAGTACATCAACGGTCTGTGTTAATAATGTGACTATATCTATTGTCCTTTCCACAATTCAGGGCTTTAGCTTGGAAGCTAGGTAGGTCATTGGCAAATATTTCAAAGGCAGCTGATGCTGACCTTTGGTCAAATAAGGCCTGTACAAAAAAGATATTAAAGTGACACTGAACTCAGGAGTTAAACCTTAAAAATGCATTCAGGTACCTCAACCATTAACACAAATGTATCCTATTTGTGTATCACTGTAGAATTGGTGCTGACACTGCCCTTCCTTCTGGAGGGTGGCTACTTTTGTTCCCCACGGCCCCTGTGTGTGTTGTAAAGTAGTCACCACTCCAGGATCACTCCTGTGATGGACTACAATCTCAAGTTTAGTTTACTAATTTGTATTGAGATTGTAGTCCATCACAGGAGTGAGCTTGGAGCGATGACTACTTTACAACACACACAGGGACCATGGGGAACAAAAGTAGTCACCCTCCAGAAGGAAGGACAGTGTCAGCACCAATTCAGAGATGATTTGAGGATCTACAGCCGAGTGATACACAAATAAGATACATTTTTGTTAATAGTTAAGATACTTGAATGCATTTTTAAGGTTTAAGTCCTGAGTTGAGTGTTACTTTAAGCCTGCCACTATTAAATCTCTTCTTTGTTCACAGATAAAATAGCCTTAAAATATAACTCCTGTTTTCTGAAGAAAGGGTCTGTTTTCTTCGATCCTATAACAAGAAATGATACTGGAATGGCAGAATCTACCAATATACAGTGTCCCTTCCATTGCCTTTTTTTTCTCTTTTTAGGTAATTTTTACTACTTTTTTTTTTACTTCTGTTCCATTGCATTGTGATTACATCTGTTTTGTTACATTACATTGCGCAGAAAAAAGTAGAGCACGCTCTACTTTTTTTTTTTTATCGCACTGCAATGGAGCAGAACGTGTTGCAGTGGTGTAAACTGGTCCCATCCACACCCATTAATTTTTCAGTGCCCTTGCGTAAGTGCCCGTATTGAAAAATAGATCGCAACGGATGTGGTGTGAATGGCGCCTAAAGAATGGAAATATCCCCAACAGGCAAGAATAACTATAAAAACCTGACATGGGTCTTAATTGTTCCCATTGTAATACTCTATCCAAAATAAAACTTTAAAGCATAAGAAAAGAACAAATAACAATAAAAAACCTGACACGGGTCTTAATTGGTCCATACTTTGTCAAAAATGAAAAAAAAACCTCAACAAAAATAAAGGTTTTGTCTTTGCATTCACTTTAAAGCATAATTGTTCCATACTATATCTACAACTAAACTAAAATATAAAAAAAAGGTTTTGGCTTTACACTTTAAAGCATAAAAAAATACAAAGTATAAGTTGAAGCTTAATTACCAATAAAATACAATGCCAATTGGTGATAATGTATTAGATATTAATATATGTTAGAAATTATGATAAGGAATATTCAAACTCAACACAAGAAATCCTAAAGAAATATTATTTGTCTTATAATGGCTCACAGATCCATGCTTTATTGAAAGATATGTAAGTGGAATGCATCTTCTACAAACACACGCTTGTTGGCTTCAAAACCATCATATTTTAATTATTTAGCATTGCTTGCTGTACAAAATGCTCTGTGTTCAGGAGAAAAACATGAGACATAAAAAAACCACATCAGCAGAAAGTACATTAAACAAATTGCTGCTTGGATTTGTCACAGTAAAGCTAAATCATAATGATTTGCCGGATTGGTGTCTGCTGCATGCCGTATCACATAGTAAGTCATATTTAATGAGAACTAGGGGGTTATGTAGAAGAATGGAGGAAGCTGGCCCGGCAGAAAGAACAAAGCAATAAACTGCAGAGGACTGCTGGCAATGATGCAAACACCGCACCCCCCACCACCAATGTCCCTATTGAAGGCTCGGACTAGGAGAGTAATCAGTTCATAAAATAATTCATGATCACTGCAAATTATGCTACTGTTTAGTTATGTCACTGTCCCATGTAAACAAGTGATTTGCATCTGATTTGTTTTAGAAAACAAGAAACCTCCACATTACAGTCGTGAAGAGGGACCATTCAAAGGAATGATGATTGGAACCTGATGGAATTGAAAGTGAAAATTGTGTTATAAATAAAGGCTTTATAGACATATGAATGTCTTATTTTCCCTTGCAATGGGCAACTATGTAGTACAACTACTCATGCTTTACCTAATGTGTGATTTACACATGTTCAGTGGGTTTTGTAAGGTGGTAGGGGTTTATAGGAAATGAAACAAGGTGTCACCATAACGAAAAACTGTAAATGTAACATTAAAATTGTAAATATGTAATACAATTCAGCAAACCATAGAAATATAACTGCACCAAGACCAGCTTGGGCTTTATTAATTAGATGGTATGATGTCCTACAGATGAAGGACCGACTTCATGACTCTTTGACCTTGCCAGACAAGCTGCTGTCCAAACCTTCTTGAGGAAGAAATTGAGCATGTTGCCCAACTCACCACTATTGTTTTCCACTTGAGATAAACTGTTGGGTTGTCTAAGGAGTTCCTCCCCATTTTTTTCTTAGACCTAGATATACCAAGATATTTAATGTCGAAGACCTTTGAGTGGATGAGTAAGCTGCATTTGACCTCATTTGAAATTAACCCCACAATGTCTTCTATACAGCTGTGTTCAACAACATGGAAAGTGTGTATAAAGGAGGAAATTTGTCATACAGCCCATTTTCCATATGAATTGCACTCCAATAAATGGTTGTCAGTGACTGTGAGACAGAAAGCCAAGGTAGAAGCCACATAATAAAAAATACAAAAGAAAAATGAAATAGAGGTTCAGATATGTCACACATGTTCCATCTGGTGGAGGCCAATGTGTCCATGGTAACATGTAATTGGCATTTGCTTTTATGAGATGGTTCTTGCCAATCTCTATTGACTGGGCTGTAAGCCCCTTGACCTTTAGTGCAGTCATGTGTAAATGGAGGTTAATTTTCTTGATACTGTATGCTTGCTCACTGCAGGGATTTCTTTATTGACAATAAGAAGCCAGGTCCAGGCTTTCTTTTAAAGACCCCCGTCTCGACAGTTCCTGTCATAGTCACGCATCAATGTCTTCATTTTGTGGAAGCAGACTATTATCAATACATTCAAATTACTTCCAGAAGTACACATTGATAACATCCCTGCTGATGTGATTGAGAAAGAATCAATGTGTCTCTGATGCTTTTGTCAGGTCTGTAATAATAATAGAAATGACATTACAGGTTCTCCTGGCAAAGCAGTTACTGTAATACCTAAGTGTTTGATTTACTATTATGGGAAGGCTTTACTACAGTGATGGTGTCTGTGTAACACGTAAGACTCTTAGGCTGCTTATTAGTGCAATAAATTAAATGTATTTATAGACTATGACTGCATGTTCTTTGTTTTTGTTTGGGTGCCAGTAAAAAAAAACATCTATGGAAGTAATTGAATGAATAATACTATATGAACTATACATAAAACAAACTGATAATGTGCACAGTTGGTATATGATAAATCATCACTAACTAAAGCAATTTGTATTTTTAAAGTATATATGTCAAGAATTATTATGGATTAGAAATATTTGCACAATATTGTGGAAATGTATGACAATCAGCTTTCCTAGCACCCAATTAAATTAAGCAACACATGTTAGACTTAAAGCCGAACTCCATGTTCGTTTTTTTTTTAAAGGGTTTCTAAACCCTCAGCTTTTTTTGCATATATATACTGCTAGCAAGCAGTAGGTATATGCAAAAAGTAAAAAAAAAAAAAAGCTGTGGACTGAGAAGGCCTTTGATAGGCTCGATTGGGACTTTATGAGGTCATCGCTTGACCAAATGGGCATTCCATATTCATTAGTACAAAAAATCATGGCACTATACTCAGCCCCAAGGGCACGAGTACGTGTGAATGGGACACTATCAGACCCAGTAAAGATAACTAATGGGACCCGGTTGGGGTGTCCACTCTCCCCCTTACTGTATATTATTGCTATGGAACATCTAGCTATGGCAATTCGGCAGAATACAGATATAAGGGGAGTGAACATCAAGGGGAGGATCCATAAATTAAGTATTTTTGTGGATGATTTGTTACTATATATTACAAATCCCAGGATAGCATTCCCACTGGTCCTGGGGGAGATAGAGCAATTTGGGCGAGTCAGCAATTATCGAATTAATGCTAGTAAATCTCAGTGTATGGATGTGACTCTCCCTCAGGGCGAGCGGGAGATTCTGAGGTCAAGCTTTCCATTCGTCTGGGCCTCAGAAGCAATAAACTATTTGGGAATAAAAATACCGGTAGATACAAGAAAACTATTTGAACTGCATTATCAGCCACTCTTGGAAATGACACAACTACGAATGGAAGCTTGGAGGAAGAACAAATATTCCTGGACAGGGAGAATGACATTATTTAAAATGGACATCCTTTCAAGATTCCTTTACATATTTCAGACGACCCCAGCAAAGATCCCCAGATTATATTTTCATAGATTAAGATCTGTGCTGTTACAATATACCTGGGGTACCTCCGGGGCGCGTCTGAGGTATGATATTTTGGTTAAAAGAAGATCGGAAGGGGGAGGGAGCTTACCACATATGGAGATATACTATAAAGCAGCGACCCTGAACAGGTTGATGGACTGGTTCAGCCCCACGCGGCCCAAACTCTGGGTAACAATAGAACAAGCTGAGGTTTCAATACCCTTAACATCATTGCCATGGATAAACCCAGATAAACGACCGCGGGGGTGGAACCAGTCCATTGTAACTGGTTCGATAATAAATATATGGGATGCTTATATTTTCATAGATTAAGATCTGTGCTGTTACAATATACCTGGGGTACCTCCGGGGCGCGTCTGAGGTATGATATTTTGGTTAAAAGAAGATCGGAAGGGGGAGGGAGCTTACCACATATGGAGATATACTATAAAGCAGCAACCCTGAACAGGTTGATGGACTGGTTCAGCCCCACGCGGCCCAAACTCTGGGTAACAATAGAACAAGCTGAGGTTTCAATTTTCCAACTTGGACATTTTTATAACTACCCGTGTTGCCAGGGCCCTATAGATAGGGAACTGACCCCAATTGAGAATATGATTTCAAATAAACCGGGGGGGAAGCACAGGGTGTCAAGGATATATAACATACTATTGGGAACAATGCTCCCATCCCCCCCTTATTACATTAAGGAGTGGGAACGAGAAATTGGACAGACCTTTACAGCAGAAGAATGGCATAAAGCTTTCCTCCTTACTTCTAAATCAAGTATATCGG
>NW_017307054.1:277248-278815 GCF_000935625.1 Nanorana parkeri | reverse complement strand
ATTTGAACTGAATTATCAGCCACTCTTGGAGATGACACAACTACGAATGGAAGCTTGGAGGAAGAACAAATATTCCTGGACAGGGAGAATGACATTATTTAAAATGGACATCCTTCCAAGATTCCTTTACATATTTCAGACGACCCCGGCAAATATCCCCAGATTATATTTTCATAGATTAAGATCTGTGCTGTTACAATATACCTGGGGTACCTCCGGGGCACGTCTGAGGTATGATATTTTGGTGAAAAGAAGATCGGAAGGGGGAGGGAGCTTACCACATATGGAGATATACTATAAAGCAGCGACCCTGAACAGGTTGATGGACTGGTTCAGCCCCACGCGGCCCAAACTCTGGGTAACAATAGAACAAGCTGAGGTTTCAATACCCTTAACATCATTGCCATGGATAAACCCAGATAAACGACCGCGGGGGTGGAACCAGTCCATTGTAACTGGTTCGATAATAAATATATGGGATGCTCTGATTAAGAGGTATGGGGTATCATCTTATACGGGACCATTGACACCTATTCTTGGCAACCCAGATTTCCCACAAGGAATGGGGAATACGGGATTTCTGAGATGGAAGAGTTCAAGCCACTCCCCAATACGACAAGCGATTAATGAATGGGGGGTACTCCCCCTAAAAGATCTACTGCCACTGGGAATGGCGGGTCAAGGTAGATGGCTTGAATACTTCCAACTTGGACATTTTTATAACTACCTGTGTTCCCAGGGCCCTATAGATAGGGAACTGACCCCAATTGAGAATATGATTTCAAATAAACCGGGGGGGAAGCACAGGGTGTCAAGGATATATAACATACTATTGGCGAACAATGCTCCCATCCCCCCTTATTACATTAAGGAGTAGGAACGAGAAATTGGACAGACCTTTACAGCAGAAGAATGGCATAAAGCTTTCCTCCTTACTTCTAAATCAAGTATATTGGTTGCTACCCAGGAGAGGAACTTTAAAATAGTAACCAAGTGGTATAGATGCCCAGTGAAATTACATAAAATAGATCCTCAAGTAACCAATATGTGTTGGAGGTGTGGAATGGAAGAGGGCACAATGCTGCACATATGGTGGACTTGCCATGGAATAAAGCCCTACTGGAAAACTATATTTGAGCTGGCAGGCAGAATTATGGGTACAAAATTATTTGAAACCCCAGAAGTGGCACTACTATCAATGCTTCCGGGCTCAGTAAAAAGCATAAAGGGGGGACTGGCATGCCCCATATTGGAAGCAGCAAGGGCGATAATTCCAAGATACTGGAGGCAAGTGATCACCCCTGAGATCCGGGAATGGGTATTGGAACTGAACCACATAATGCGAATGGAAGAACTGACAGCTCGTGCATATAATAGACATGAGATATTTGTAGAAAAATGGAGACCATGGAGGGCTTTTATTGGCTCAATAGAGATGCAACAATATTTATAAAAAAAAAAAAAAGAATAGCATCTTTCCTCTTTTCCCTTTCTTGTGCAATTTTATTTTATTTTTTTCTTCCTTTTTTTAGGGGAGGGAACGAGTTTGGATCTAGGGGAGGAGGGG
>NW_017307054.1:271640-276069 GCF_000935625.1 Nanorana parkeri | reverse complement strand
GAATGGATGAAGGAGTGGGTATGATAGGGTTTTTTTTATGAATAAACAGGGTAAGAGAAAGGTACGGGGCCGTAATTGAGTGGCATTTCAGACAATATAATGAGGTTAGTTTATTATTCAATTAATCACAAGTACTAGTATTTTTCATCTGTTATGATATATTTTTCACCTGTAATTAAGAATAGGTTAAGAAATTTTAGATATGAAATAGCCATATATGTAGAGGTTAATGATATCATTATGTAATTTATGGAATTGTATGTGAAATGACACAAATAAAAATGTATTCTGGAAAACAAAAAAAAACAACAAAAAAAACGCTTTAACAGCGGTTTAAACTTACCTGTGTGTTCCCTTCGCGCTCCTGTACGAAAATGTGTAACTGCACGGGCAGCTGCAAAGCATCTTGGGGCGGGGGCATGCACAGATCACATTTTTGGCCGGGGCGCGAGGAAAGACACAAGGTAAGTCTATGGACGCATGCACCCGCATGCAAACACCATGGGAGAGTACGTGCCAGCAAGCTCAGAGGAGTCAGCGCTGGATCGGAGATTCGCCGCAGTGTTGGAGAGAAGACTGAAAACTACAGGAAAGAACAAGATGATCGGATTAAAAGACATAATTTAAGGTAAGTGCTTTAATTAAGGTTGGGGCGAGGGAACATTTTTTTTGCCTTTAATGTCCCTTTAAGCTTTATTACTGTCTGAGAGTCGACCCCATCTGGGAGATTTTTGCTCACTTCCTGTTCCTGTGATGCTTCCCCACTAGATATGGGCAGTGCATCTTGCACTGGGACAGGAAGGCACAGTAGCAAAAAAAAAACCATTGCCATAAGTTCTATCCCATCCCTACTCTAATGAGGACTCATGCCCATACTGGAAATGGCCATTCAGTGTACAGACTAGTCATATTTCTCTGCATTCGTGCAGCCAGCCTGTATAAATCAATGACAGGCTGGCCTAAAGCGGAACTACAACCTCCTATCCCTTACAGACAAGGAAGGTGCCAATTAAACCTCATTTTGGATTTCAGTTGCCATGGTGATGAACATGTGATCAGCTATATCAGAGTTTCTTCACCTTCCTTGTCCAGTTGCATTGTTAGTATTTGCCAACTTTTTTTTTTTAATGTTGGGGCATATATCTACTGCTTACTAGCAGTAGATTTATGCCAATAAAAATAGACTTTAATTCTACTTTATGGCTTTTAAAGCATTGCTTATGGACAATTTTTGGGTAGTCGTTCTCCGTTTCATGGGCACATGCAACTTTAAAGCTTGACATGTTTGGTACCTTTTTACCTGACACAACCTCATCTTTTATATATTACCCCAAAAATTATTCTATTGCATTGTATTGTGTTTGTGTGCACTAAATCTAATTTGAATTTATTTTTTTTACTGAAAATGTGCTTTTTATAAACACTTGCATTAATATTGTGTGACATAAAAAAATTGCAACTGCCATTATTTACTTATATGGGGTCTCTGCTTTCAGAAAATATAAAACTTTTGGAGGGTTTAAGCCCTCATTCAGACCTACATTGTTAGTTCATTTAGGGATTCCTTCATCAAGAACTTGCAATTTCCGGCAGCAGGAATCCCAAATCTGCCGATAAGAAAGCACCAGCTGTCACCCGTTCATGTTCGGGTGACAGTGGCCGCATTTGAAAGCAGCAGAATGCTGGCATACCGCATGTAATCAATTGTAATGCATGAAGTTAGGACTCAATCAGTCTCCCTGGACCCATGATCTATGGGATAGTGAATGATTCCTAACAGCATGTAATCATATTACATAAGTAACCTTACATTACATTATGCACATTTTACCATGTGTGCAAAAGTGACAGTTAAAGGGTTAAAGGAGAACTATGGGGTCAGTGTTTTTCCCCATAGTTCTCCTTAGGGTAACGGGAGGACACAAACTAGCGTCCTCCCGTTACCCTAAGCTCAGTATACCGCGAGCTACAGCTCGCGGTATACTGAGACGCCGCAGCCGGAGCGGATCCCGACGTAGATGACGGGATCCGCCCAGCTACGTGAGTGACAGCTGGCTCTGCCTATCTAGAGGCAGAGCCAGCTGTACCGGCCCCCTCCCCCGTCCGTTCCGCCAGTCAGCGCTGGCAGATCGGAGCGGGGAGAGGGGAATTCAGCCCCTCCCCCTGTCTTGGCAGAGAGCTGTGACTGGATCGAGAGGCGAGCGAACCCGGTATGTGTTCGCTCACCTCCCGATCTACTGAGCCGACCTGTGACAGTCTCATTGTCACAGGTCGGCTAGAACTATGAGGTGAGTGAAAAGCACTCACCTCATAGTTCTCCTTTAAAGCATACGTGTCAAACTCAAGGCCCGCGGGCAACAAACGGCCCGCAACGGAATTATCTCTGACCCCCCTGATGATAATTATTTTCATTAGATCTGGCCCTGCCCGCCGGCAGCTCTCTCACGCTGCCCGCAGTGATCTTCATGGGACTGAGGAGTCGGAGAGCTGCCGCCGGCCAGAGGACTGCATTACCCAGCAGGCAGCCCGGCAGCAGCACAGCGTGACAAGGGAGATGTGGCCGTGAGGTGAGATGATTGAGAGGGGTCCCAAGCTCCAGTCTAGATGACGTGAGGTGCTCCTTGGCGGGAATCAGGATCCAACACAGACGACAGAGAGCCGGGAGAGATGCAGCCTATGGGGAGAAAGCAGGGGAAGAATCAACAGAAGCGGGCACCAGATGGAAAAACTTTTTTGTAAGTAAATTATTTTTTTGTAAATGCTCTGTACTATTTAATGTCTGTTTTTGGCTTTTAGTATTTAAATGTTTTTGGCTTTTATTATTTAAATATTTAGGCTATTTCTTAAAGGGAAAGTAAATAAAAAGTAAAACAAAATGTTTTATTGTAATTATGTATCATGCTTTTTAATAATTAAAAGTACAGGCTTTGTTATTATACCGTGTGATATACTGTATATGCCGCTGTATTACACTGTGTGATATACTATATAGCGCCCGGTATTATTCTGTGTGAACCAGCCCGGCCCTCGACTTGGAGCATTTTTAAAATTTTGGCCCACTGTGTATTTGAGTTTGACACCTCTGGGTTAAAGGAAACCTGTCTAGAGAGAAATAAAAAAACTGCCATTGCTGACCCTCTGAAAATACTAGCTGCCAGGCTGTCATGCTGATATTCTTCAATACTTTCTGAGTCACTGACCTAGAATAAGAAGAAGGATGAGGAATTGAAACTTTTCTCTAATTTTTTTCTCTGCTTTAGCATTTTTCCAATGATAGGTTACGTCTAAAGTATTTGTTGGTCATGTGAATTTAGTAATTTTTCAATAAATGGCTGTGATCTTTAACTAAATTGCAAAGTTTTCAATATTTCAAAATCTGTTTTGCAGTTGTATTTTTTAAATTGTAGTAATTTATAAAAAAAAATCACATTTTTGTACAGTTCCACAATCCAGAACGCCATGGGTGTTATGAAGACATGTATGCACACAATAGGTTTATGTTTTATAACATAACATAACATAACTCCAATAAAGTCATAGGGGTTGATTTACAAAAGGCAAACAGGCTGTTCACTTTGCAAGGGAATTTTGCCTTAAGCTTTGTGAATGAGGTGAAGCTCTTCTGACATCATCCAATCCAATCCAAGTGCAAGCAAAAATACTGGGGTCTATTCACGAAGCTGCCAAAGGATCTGGCCGTAGCTTCGGCCGATCCTTCGGCTAGCTTCGGCCCCAGACCCCTTCGGTTCAGTAGAACCGAAGGGGTGCTGTACGGGCTATTCACAATAGCCCGTACAGCTCCCGATCATGGGCGAGCGGCTCAGCCCATTGGCCGGCCGACAGCCTGCTTCTGACATCTAGGCGGAGCCAGCCGTGATCTTACGGCTGGCTCCGGCCACTTGCAGTGAGATCAGTTTCCCTGGTCTCCTGCTCCCGGCCGCCACGGAGAGAAACACTGTTGTGTCCTTTTTTTTCTTTATTCTATTTACTATTTATTTACTATTGCAAATTGAAATAGCCAATAGTAATGTCCCAATGCTTTTCAATGGGATTTTTTTTTTCTATTCTGACATCGATCGTGTCAGAATAAAGAAAAAAAAAGACACAGCGGTGCTTCTCTCCTTGGCGGCCAGGAACGGGAGGCTCCCAGAGCACCCGGGAGAGTTTCTTTTCTTTTTTTTTTTTTACAGCAGCAGAGCCGCCAGACAATAGGAAACTATTGGGCGGAGCTAGCTGTCACTGCTAGCTCCGCACAATCGTTTTCTATTTACTTTTTTTCACTTTTTTCACTCTTTTTCTGTTCTGCTCGGCCCCTCTGAGGGACCAAGCAGAACAGCCGAGCCGAATGCCGCTCAGCGGCATTCGGCTATTCACTCACTGCTGTTCGGCATCTTTAACCACTTGCCGTCCGCCCGTTGTAAAAAAACGG
>NW_017307054.1:251760-267935 GCF_000935625.1 Nanorana parkeri | reverse complement strand
TTCGGTAATTTTTCCTTAATATAGTAAAAAATAAAAACCCCAGTGGTGAATAAATACCACCAAAAGAAAGCTCTATCTGTCCCCAAAAAAGGGTATAAAATTCATTTCAGTACAGCGTTGCATGACGGAATAAATGTCAGTCAAAGTACCGCAGCGCTGAATACTGAAAAATGGCCTGGATGGGAAGGGGGTTTAAAACCGCGGATGTCAACTGGTTAAGAATAGCCCGAACAGCAGTGAGAAGCCTGCCGGAGGTTCGGCTCAGCCAATCCAGATGTTGGATCGGCTGAGTCGAACTCCTTCTGCACTTCGGGTCGGCCGAACATGCTGAGCATGTTCAGCCGTCCCGAAGCCACGCGAAGCAAGCCGATGTACGGCTGATTTCAGCCGATGTACAGCTGAAATCAGCTGTACCAGCCTGAAGTGAATAGCCGAACAGTGTTCGGCTCACTTCATTTCAGATCGGTCTTTCACTCGGCTGCCTACGGCAGCTTAGTGAATAGACCCCACTGTTTTGTTTATATTCGTTGCTTGTGATTGGGTATTGTTTGCGAAGCAAATTTTTGCCACATTCGCTAGGGTAAGGGAAAGTTTCCTTGCAAAGTGAGCAGCTTATTTGAATTCAGTAAATTAACCCCATAATATCTAAGACAGTGCTAAGGAGTTTAGAATTGTTTGCAGTTCCCATTCCCTAGTTGGAAATAATTAGTTAATAGAATGAAAATTACACACTTATTAGGTACTTCAGTAGTTTTGTTCTAGAAGAAGGCAGTACCCTTCTCCCAGAATAAGGAAGTTCGGGGAATGCCGAGTATTTTGCTGGACCCAGCAGAGGTGACAAACAACCACAGCTAAGTGTTGGGGGACAGGGGAACATAAAAAGGTACTAGGTGTTTTTTACCTTAATGCAGAAAATGCTACTATAATAGTTTCTTTGGAAAATTATTTTAAGATAAAACGATTAATATAGTTTAAAGAACTGATCTATAGTTTAAAGAACTGATCCATAGTTTAAAGAATAGATACCAGTATGTAATATTTTTTATTTGTCCTTAGTCTGGCACACTCATTAAATTCATGTTTGAGTAAAATTTAGTCATCTAATTGAGTGAGGCATGGTTGTCCTATACAAGGAAATTACACAAGAAAAAAAATGAATTATAAATAAGCAGAATATTTCACTGATTAACATTTACAAAAGATGAATGCAGCTCATTAACTCAGAGCGTTCCATCCAAATATTAAAGTGCAGGTCACATCATTTCATTCATTGGTAAAGTTCAGACTATATAAATTGAATTGTTTGGTCAAAAATACTTTGTACTGTGTAGTGAGTATCGATCTTTATTTACTGCATGAAAGTTCTTTATAATGATTACAGGATTATAAATCTTAAAGTAGCTTTTCAACAGTTGACAAAACTATTTCAGTTTTTTTCTTAAAGCTGAACTCCAGCTATAAAGTATTATGCATATCCAGCATGGCCCAATGTAAATATATGCATATGATTTACCTGGCTGTACCACAGGGCTCCATTAAAGCATTGTAGTTCCTGGAGCTACTGCATTGCTTTACTGCAATCTCCCAGGTCTTGTATGGCACTAAGATGAACGGCTTCCCCTCTGCCCTAAAAACACAGGGGGTCACTCTCACAACACCACGGCCATTCAGACAATGCCCTGTATTTGTATCAATAAATATAAGACATTCTGTGATTGGATGAGGGGTGGTGACATCATGAACCCTCCCAGTGACAATGATTACCAGGACAAATAGAGAAGGTGACTCTCCCCAGCAGAGACACAAACAGAATTGAAAACCTGACAAGGGTGCTATAAGGAGAAGTACAGGGAAAGTAAAACATAGACTGCTGATCCGTCTGCTCCTGGACTCCCAGTGAGGGCAGTGCCTGCCGCACTGATCCCCCATATTACGTATGCACATACATACATACATACATGCATACATACATACATACGTACATGCATACCCACTGATACGCACAGTGATCTCCTGCAGGGATTTCCCCCTCCCCTCTCCAACACTGACTCTGGCTAAAGGCTGGGCAGGGGTGGACACGGATGGTTATGGCTCCCCGCTGCATGCATAGAGGCAGAGCCAGCTGTCACTTCGGCAGCCAAGGTAGATCCTGACAATATTGTTGGTATCCTTCCTGGCTGGGATGCAGCTCTGCAATCTCAGCAAATGACAGGCATTTGCAATAGCCCGTTATCTACTGACTTTGAGTCACTGCAGTACATTAGTAAATATACTCCTGTGATCTAAAACAGAAGTAAAGCCAACAAAGTTTGGCTTTACTACTCTTTTAATTTTATATTTCTAGATGAAACACAGTTAAGTATAAGAGTGGTAATAATGGCAAAAGCAGCAACAGGAAAAAAAAAATATTGGGGTCTATCAATGCTTTCACCTAAGAGTCTCATGTTTTTTCTTATTAAATCCTATGTGAAAATGGGTCTTGGGTGAAAGTTGTACAAATACAAAGATAAACAGACCCCTCGATTTAAATGGTATCCACAGTTCCACGTACAATGTAGTAAAGGGATCTCTGTATCAATGTTTTCACAAAGGTGAGTAAATCTTGGGTGGAAACATTTACACATAGACCCCAGGTCAGAATGTGAATATTTTCATCCAAGAAAAAAAATCAATCCCTGTACTGTAAACTAAAACTGGACTCTATTCCGTGAGGTTTTTTTTTTTTCATCTGCCTTCTTCTAGAACAAAACTACTGAAGTACCTAATAAGTGTGTCATTTTCATTCTATTAACTCATTATTTCAAACTAGGGAATGGGAACTGCAAACAATTCTAAACTCCTTAGTACTGTCTTAGATATTATGGGGTTAATTTACTGAATTCAAATAAGCTGCTCACTTTGCAAGGAAACTTTCCCTTACCCTAGCGAATGTGGCAAAAATTTGCTTCGCAAACAATACCCAATCACAAGCAACGAATATAAACAAAACAGTGGGGTCTATTCACTAAGCTGCCGTAGGCAGCAGAGTGAAAGACCGATCTGAAGTAAAGTCTCAGAGGCACCGAGCAGAACAGAAAAAGAGTGGAAAAAGTAAAAAAAAGTAAATAGAAAACGATTGTGCGGAGCTAGCAGTGACAGCTAGCTCCGCCGAATAGTTTCCTATTGTCCGGCGGCTCTGCTGCTGTAAAAAAAAAAAGAAAAAAAACCTTTCCCAGGCGCCCTGGGAGCCTCCCGTTCCCGGCCGCCAAGGAAAGAAGCACCGCTGTGTCTTTTTTGTACCCGCACCTCTAGCATTGTACCCGCCCTCTGCTGATGGACCTGATGGGGAACTGCAGCATAGGGCGGGTACAATGCTAGTTTACTATTGGCTATTGCAAATTGAAATAGCCAATAGTAATGTCCCAATGCTTTTCAATGGGACATTTTTTTTTCTATTCTGACATCGCTCGTGTAAATTAGGAACCCACCTGGAGCTCCTCCCACCGGACCAGCGCTGACTCGCCGCTGCTCTCCCGCACCGAAGGTAAGTGAAGAAAAAAAAAGACAGCGCAAGCATTGGGGCATTTTGACAAGTACAAGTACTTGTCAAAATGCCCTGTTTTTTCCCCCTCACCCTTCAGCGCCCTCAGGCAGCCGCTTGCCTTGCCTTGTGGTAGCGCCGGGCCTGTTGAGGGCAAAGGAGTGATTGGCTCTTTCTGCCATCAATCTTTTAGGAAGAGAATGGTGGAGGGAACAGGGGCATGGCTTGCTGGGAACAGGCATTGGGACCAGCTGGGAACGAGCATGCATGGCTGTCTCCTCAGCAGCTGGCTAGCTGATGGAGACAACTGCAAACAGGCAGGGGGAGAGTGGTTTGGAGACCAACTAAAGAATGAGGAAACACAAAAGTTGAAGGAAGAATAATAGTAAATTTAAAGTGTGGGCCTCCTATTTATAAAATAAAATAAAAAATGAAGGTTTAATATCACTTTAAATCAGGGACGTGCGGTCAGGGGAGGCAGGTGAGGCTCACCTAGTTTTATGGAGGATAAAAGCCGTCAGCTTCAAATCTGAAGCTGACAGCTTTTTCTCCATTCAGATCGGCTTCTAGCAGGTCCCCGCTGTGTAACCTGTCATGGATGAAGTGCTGCCTGTTAATTACAGGCAGTGCTGCATCCGGCTTTTCACAGGTAGTTAGGTTACACAGCAGTGGGCTCCCCTACTGCTTGTGTAACCTAACTAATGAGGCAAGGGCTGTCACAGCCTCTACTCTATGTTAGAGGCATGAACTCTGTGGATGGCTTGGAGCAATGGCAAAGCGCCATTGGTCCAAGCTGTCCAATAAAAATAATAAACCACTGATTCAATCGATCGCGATGCCTCAGCAGTGACGAGCAAGTGAGGGACAGGGAGGCTTCTCCCTGTCTCCTCCCTTCCTCCTCCACACTAGCTTGGGGACCGGGTTGGGGGACGTGGCTTCGGCACATGGGGCTTTGGCGGGCTGGGGCGCGAGGCTTCATCAGGCGGGCGCGGGTTGGGATGTGCTGGGGGTGGGGCTGGGGAATGCGTCACCTGGAACTAAAGGTACCGCATGTCACTGCTTTAAATTGTATTTTTCACATTAACTATCTATGTAAAATATGTATCTAAAACCAAGACAAAAATGTAACATATTGCAGCTTACCAGTCCTAAGATGTAGAGGCTTCATTACTTTTTACCCTATATAGTGATAGTACCAGTAATTAACTTTGGGGTTCTTTTATTAAAGATCCACCCACAAGATTCTAAGTTGTGGGTCAATATTCAATGTAACTATAGCCAATATCCCCTTGAAGGAACATCCTGGGTGGGGAGTTTATGTATCTCTGGTATCACGAAGTATCCACTGATTTTTCTCTACTCTCCGGACTTTTAAACAAATGGTATGTAGATGGGACATTGTACACTTTCCCTTTTTTATAACTCCTCTCATAGGACACCCCCAATTTCATTCTAGTTACAGGGACGGGATCTTTCCTGGGTGAAGAGTAACAAATTTAGAGTGCACCATTTCATCTCCCCATGAGGGATGGAAGATTCTGGAAATTCCGATAACACAAGATTGAGTTGTGGATCTAGGTTTCAAGGGACACACTTAACTATCACTCAGCTTGCACTCTTTACCTGACTACAAATTCTTTCTCCAGCCATTTAAACTATTGAAGAAGTGTTTCTCCCATGCGGTTGCGCAGAGGGAAACCCTCTCGTTATCCTATCAGTTCCTCTTGGTGTTGCCTTAGTTACCCCCATGTTCTTTTCAGCAGAAGTGGGAAAGGGATTTTGGTGTCACTTTCTCTCCTCAGCAAAAGGATCATATTGTTCACTTCTCACACTGCACCTCCATCTCCAACAAATACCATGAGGCTAATTATAGGTTGATGATTAGGTGGTACATGACTCCCTCTGTTTTTGCTTGTCTGTTCCCAGAGGCAGAGGACAAGTGTTGGCGCTGTATGGAGACTCAGGACTCTATATTGTCTATCTACTGGGAATGTCATAAGATCAAAACATTTTGATCTGAGGTTACCCATATAATTTTTTATCTCACGGACCTAAATATGGTGAAGATCTGGCAGCGTGTTTATTACATCTTACACCCATTCTCAATTCATGCTATAAGAAATCACTAACTGTTCACTTTCTGAATGCTGCCAAGGTTTGCATTACTGGGCTATGGAAACAGATCTCTTGCCCTATGCTTTCTGACTGGCTCACTAGAGTGAATTATATTATGAAAGATCTGGCTGCTACACTTAAAGTTAGATCAGAGGGTTTAAAAAAAAACCTGGTTCTACTGGATACAATTTAAGTTCTGTAATGCTTATACCTCAGCACTCATGTCTTATATCATTTAACCCTTGCATTTCTTCTTGATATTTTGGCTGTGTCATTGAATTGAGGAAGTACATCCTATGGACATTTTTACTATAGATACCCTTTATTATTAGGCATACTATTATTACACAAACTTTGAAATTATGAGAAGCCCACATTTGGGTGCTTAAGGAAAGCATTCTCTTCCACTTCTGTCTAAAATCCATAACGTCTGTTCTGGAATCATTGCATATCTTCTTGTCTTTTAAAAATTATTTTTAACTAAGCAAGTCCTTGAAGAATCTGTAATCAATCAAAGTGCAATTGACAAGACAGCTGTTGTCAGATCTAGTTTCTGTCACAGCTCTCAGCTTGAAATGATTTTACAGTTTCCAGTAAGTCGTTGTCTTAGTTATAGTTTAGCTATCTGTATTTAGTATGTGTATCATTGTAAATGCAAAAGGCATTGTTATTACCAATAATAATGGCAGACTTATTGCCACATAACTATCCATACCATGAAAGGCATTGTAGAAGCTGTGTATTTACAATCTCATTCATTATCTTTTCAGAGGCATTATGATATTAAATTAGACTGTGCATCTGTAAATGTCATATGCACTACAGAACCTGTAGGGCACATAGATTTTGGCTAGTAGTTTTAGGTGTTATACACATGTTCATGACACCTAACTCTAAAGTGGACCTGTGCCCAGACTATGCACAATAAATTATTTACATATTATAAACAAGTAGTAAACACATTTTTAAACAAGTCGTCATTCACATCTGTAGGTATAGGCATTGGGGAGAAATTCATCTTGAAACTAAATCTTTGCTGTTTTCTATGGAGAGTAGAACTTAGCAGTCTGTCAGATCTCACATAGCAGGTGCTACTACCCTGTTAGAAACTGATTGAAACCCAACTTAAAAGTCTTTGTTGTGATCTTTTAGGATCTTTCACAAATAATAACTTTACAGTTCAAGCAGAGAGAGAGGCCAATGGGGGCTTGTTTTCAGTCTCTTCTACTGCTTGTTGAAATTATGTACATATTCTTTTATGTTCATAGTCTGGGCACAGGTGACATTACACTCAAGAGAATCCTAAAATCCTAATCTAACTCATAAAAAACTCTTAGCACCTAACCAAACCCTAAAATCTTAACACAACCCTGAAAATTACCCTTAAAGCCTATATCTGGGAAAAACTCCCCTTGCAGTAGGGCTGCCCCCACAATGTGTTAAATGTTTGTGAAGGTTTAGGGTACCTGTGTAAAGCAGTTTCCACTTACCTGATCCCCTGATCCCATGGGGCTCTCCTTGTCTCTCCTACGTTTCGGCTTGTGGACTGTCCCCTGTTGTCCTCACATATAATGGAGGCCTATGGGCCTCTGTGAGTGAAGATTGACTTCTCCCTCTTCCCCTATATTTGGAGGTTTATAGCAAATACCCATGAGAAGTTTACGGCTAGCGTCCGTCATATCTAGCTCCAGCCATAGGGTTTTCACATCTTCCCCATTATTTGACGCAATATCGTCCCTTATAAACAGATTATACCCCTCTATATTAGTAGCCCAGTCATGCGTGCTGTCCAGCCAGGTTCCTGCTATACCCACTTGTCGAAGTCCTCTTCAATTAGCCTAATTTCAAGCTCCTCTATTTTATTTGCCAGACTTCTAGCGTTGGTGTACATACATTTAATTCCTCTCTTTTTGTGGGACAAAAGTTTACTACCTTGTTGTTCCCCACTATTTTTATTGTTATTATTCTGCCTTGATTTCGGTCGTCCGTTGGTAGTTATACTTACATGTGCCAACGGATTTCCTATATTGACTGGAGTGAGCCCACTATTATTAACTCCTTTTTTACTACTTTCTGTGTTATTTTTACCTATGATTAAATTATCTACGTTTAGTTTAAGTAATTTTATTTTTATACCCTCCCCCCCACTTTCTAGTTTAAAAGCTCCTCCAGTCTTTCTACCATTTTCCCCCCCAGGAATGCTGCACCTTTCCCATTAAGATGCAGCCCGTCTCGGCTGAAGAGCCGATAGCCGACTGCGAAGTCAGCCCAGTTCTCCAGGAAACCAAAACCTTCCTTCTGACACCAGCTCCGGAGCCACTTGTTAAGCTCCCTCAACTCGTGCTGTCTGTCCGGAGTGGCTCGTGGCACCGGCAGTATCTCTGAGAAAACTACCGTGGAGGTCCTTTCCTTCATCCTAGCACCTAGGTCTCTGAACTCCTGTTTAAGGACACTCCAATTTCCTCCTATTTTGTCATTGGTGCCGATGTGCACCATGACAACGGGGTCGTGCCCAACCCCATCTAGTAATCTGTCAATTCGTTCCTAAATGAGCCCCCGGCAGGCAGCACACTGTTCGACGCTCACGGTTCCGATGACAGATTACCCTGTCAGTCCACCTGATGATGGAGTCTCCCACCACCAGGATCTGCCTCTCCTGACCCTCCATCCTGCTCCCGTCCTTGCCGGAGCACTCACTCACCCCTGCGTATATAGGATGAGTCGTGCTCCAGCAGTGTCCCGCCTGAACTGATGTCCCCAACATCCTGCAACTTGGCAAATTTATTGGGGTGAATCAGATCAGGGCTGACCTCTCTAGCACTCTTCCCCCTCCCCCGCCTTCTAACAGTAACCCAGCTACCCACCTCTGGATACCGCTGCTCCAACCCCCCCTCCTCAGCCTGACCCCCCTCCACGACAGCCTGGTGCGTTAAGTCCAGACTCTTTTCCCTAGTGTTTATGCTCCTCGGTGTTGCCAGTTTGTTGCTTAGATCCAGAATCTGGGATTCCAAACAGACAACTCGCTCACATCTAGCACAATTGTATTCTACCTCAAACGCATCTTCAAGGAACGCATACATTGCACATGACATGCACCTTGGTTGTACATTGTACTTGATGACATCAGTATGCCTCCAACTGCTGGATCAGAGGAGGGAAGAGGCTGCTGGTGCCAGTCTTGTAGCCCGGGGGGAGCCTATTAGAGTGTAAATAAAAGTCCTTGACCCAGATAACCTAGACATTACCAAGCAGTTAACCCTTGTATTGCGGGGGCAGCCCCACTGCAAAGAGAGTTCTTTTTTACCTGAAGATAGGCTTTAACACAGTATGACCCTAATACTTTACTAAATCATCCCCCTAATTTTGACACTTAATCCAATCCTAAAACCTCCCACTTAATCTGAACCCTAATCTGTCACCTAATCTGCTAAACCCTCATCTCAACTTTAACCCTAACTTTTAAATCTTGACAGTAAACCTAATTTTATCTCAACCAGCAACACTAAATTAACCCTGGAAACCCTATTTTATCCTGTGTCAGAACTATTGCCACCCGGTTGAGTTGAGATCTCGGCACTGAGAAAGAATCATTTGTGCCTTCACACTGAGGTGTCTGTGGAAGAGAATTGAAATCTAATGCATAACTTCCCACATCCACCTTCTATGTGGTGGCGATAATATAAAAAAAGAATGGGACAGAAAAAACTCTGCCAAGCTCCTAAAGAGCCAAAGTTAATTTAAAGCCCAATTCCAGTCAATACCTGTTATTTTGTTTTGAATTGGTATAAAGGTTTTGATAATGTATTGTAGCCCCATCACCTTTTGTGAAGTGGCTACTAGAAATTCAGTGATTGCCAGAATTGTAGTCAGTATGGCTGGATTATAGTTGGCATGTATCTGGTTAATTCCAGATGTTCTGGTATTTATTGTACCTACCTGGGTGGAGTGTGACTCTACTGTAATGTGGGATATCCAATGGGGGACACTGTGAGTGTGTGAGCAGTTCAGCAGCCAATCACTGGGGTTCTCTCAACCAGTGTTGCATGCTGGGTAAGTGCTTCATATTTAATGGATTTGCCATGTGTTCAGTCTTGTGCCAGCCATGGATTAGTCCAGGTTGGGGTGCTCCCCAGCCTGCCCCCCCCCATCCCGACTAGGCCTGGGGCCAGGGGTTGGGAATGCGGGAGTGCAGGAAGTGTTTTGCTAGGCCTCAAGAATGGAGGAGGCCTGTACTGTTGTCACAGGACCAGGGAAGCTGATGGCTACTGGAGGTGCCAGCAGGAGCAGGTCTGGTGTCTCTCCCGCTGAGGATCTTTGCTCATCTATGCCCATCTGCTGCTCAAATCCCTATGCAATCGTGCTACCAATGGATCTACACTGAGATGCTATGGGGTTGGTGAGTCTGGAGTCTATGACTGTACTACCCTGGATGTCTAGGTTCCCTATACCCTTTCTCCCCAGTGTGAAGATGTTAATAAAAGCTCTTCTGCATTATACTTTTGGAGTGAATATGTCAGGGCTGGAGTAATGGGCCAGGTGTGGAACCCCTTGGCAGGGACGAACAAAGTCCAAGAAATCGCAGTACAAAAAGACAATCCAATCGGGTAGTCGGGTCCAGTTCCGGGTAGTGGCGGGCAGCTGCGCACTGGCCACACCAGCGTCAGATGCCCTGCCAGGGGGAGGAGGAGGAGGAGCTACCCATGCCCGATGCACCTGCGAACCTGACAAGGAACGGCCCCCCTGGGTCCCTGACAGGATATCAGCTTTGTGGGCACTAGAAGAGGGCGGTTAAATGCTAATGAGGCAGCTAAATACTAAAACACTTTAGACAGACTAGTGATGACCCGGGTTTTTCTGTCGGCTCCTTCGGGGGTGAGCACTACAGTATTTATTGCTGTCTGTGTCTTCCTGTCCCGGTGACATAGTCTTCTTCCATTCCTTGTAAGGGCATCACAGGGACAGGAAGATAGCGCAAATCTCCCTAGCGGGGTAACATACAGAGATAAAAACTTGACAGAAATGTTACATTTTCCCAACTCTATCCAGAGCAAATAAATTGAAGATAAAGTGACACTAAACGCAGGAGTTACATCTTAAAAATGCATTCAAGTACCTTAACTACTAACAAAAATGTATCTTATTTGTGTATCACTCGGCTGTAGATCCTCAAATCATCTCTGAATTGGTGCTGACACTGTTCTTCCTTATGGAGGGGGGCTACTTTTGTTCCCCATGGTCCCTGTGTGTGTTGTAAAGTAGCCACCACTCCAAGCTCACTCCTATGATGGACTACAGTCTTGATTCAAATTAAGTAATTAAACTTGGGATTGTAGTCCATCACAGGAGCAAGCTTGGAGCGGCGGCTACTTTACAACACACACAGGGACCATGGGGAACAAAAGTAGCCATCCTCCAGAAGGAAGGACCAATTAAGCAATGTTTTGTGTGATGCACAAATACGATACACTTTTGTTAAGAATTGGGGTACTTGAATGCATTCTTAAGATTTAAAAGAGAACTATAGGGGTACCTTTTTATCCCATAGTTCTCTTTAGGGTCACGGGAGGACATATACTAACATGACCCAAAGCTCAGTATATAGTGAGCTAAATACTGAGAGCGCCACAGCCGGTACGGATCCCTACAATACTGTCAAGATCCACACAGCTGGCTGATTGACAGCAGGCTCTGACTATCTAGAGGCAGAGCCAGCTGTTCCCACTCCCTTCCGATCCTCCACTCAGCGCTGGAGGATCGGAGGGGGGGAATCCCTGTGGGGAGTGGTGACTGACAGTCACCGCTCTCTGCAGGGAGATGATCATAAAGTGAGCTCACTTCCTGATCTATAGAGCCGACCTGTGACAGTTTCATTGTCACACCTCGGCTCTTACTATGAGGGTGAGTGAAAATCACTCACCTCATAGTTCTCCTTTAACTCCAGAGTTTAGTGTCACTTTAAGTTTTAACACAGAATTGGCACATTGTTGTACAAATTGTAATATATAATATGGGCACAGATGTTCTAGAGCAGTAAGGACACAGCAACTCAAGTGAGGGCACAGTGCTACTGAGATACTTGGGGAAGAGTTCCTCATAATAGACAATATCTACAAAGTTATCAGATATCTAAAAAGGAACAGGCTAAATTATGTAAAAACACAGATGACACACAATGCCATTGCTTCAAAAAACAAATCTATAAAAGCCTCAATTCAAAATGATAATCATAGCAATTTTTTTTTCAAAACAAAAGCTGGACTGGTATTTTATGCAAATAGAGTCTTCAATTTATGCTTTGGTGTTATGTAATTTGGAAGCTGTGTCTTGTAATATTTTCACCACAACATTTTGTTTTTTTATCAATATCACAATATTGTCATTCAAGTCTCAAGACAACCCACGAATCCCAGGGCAATTGTGAGCATAAGGGAGATCTCGAGTGCTACACGACAGAGGTAATTGAGCGGATAGATGATTTTAAAGATTAATAATTGAAAAGAGCTTCCTACACACTTGCTATTAGCTGAGGTAGGGGAGCATGGAAATTAAACAAATTATTGATTTAAAACAAGCAATTACATTATTTGGAAAGGGGTTGGCATGACCGAGAGCAGGGCTATTGTTGGGGGAACACGGTTGATGTTGGTAATACTATACAGAAATTAATTTAGGTTATTTGTCTTGTCAGTGAGACAGAAAAAACACATTCAAGAGTAATTAGAACTTCTGATATTAGTAATGGACAACACAGATGCTCTCTCTAATTTCAGTAAATGTGTTAGAATATGCTCATGTAATGACTGCACATGTTCTGCAGCCAATTATTGTTAAACAGCCCCAAGTAACCTATACCTTTGTCTAAATGCTTTGATTTGTCAGATTTGGCTATGCATCTGGCCACATGTTTAAAGGGAACCTGCCTGTAGAAATTCTCAGTAGTTAGTACCGTCATTATTATACAATGTTTAATGCACTATGTATTGTGTCAAAGATGCAATGTTCCTTGGTGCCCCCGGTTCATAAAAACCTGCCCTATAAGTATGCCATTCAGCTGTTAATGTCTTCAAAGTCCACGTTTGGTGAAGATGCTTAAGATTGTCTGTGCCCAAAAAATACCAAGTTACACAATATTTCTTGTACCACACCAGAGACAGTATCTACCTCTGTCCGTCAGATTGTTCCTGAGCTCATTCCTCCCTGGCTGTCTGGACTAGGCTCCAAAGTTTTCGGATCCTCTTGGGTGCCAAAATAGCTGCTACTGCAAATGAAATGCACACACACTCTCTGGAAGAAAAATGCTGAGGACTGGAGGAAGGAACCACAGTGTACGGTTATTGGGCTTTGCCCATTTCTAAATTCTGAGCTTGGGTGACTGATCTAATAAAAGGTAGCTGTGCCAATAAATCTGTAAAAATTAAGTCAAGGCAACTGGGCTTGCTGTATTTTTCTTGAGATATACCATGACCTGGATGAATGGGAACCTTCACAGACATGTGCCAATAAAGTATTATAAGCAGCTCACAGTGCAGTAAGGAAGCACAACACTGATGTTGGCCTTGATCTGAGCCCTAGTTTTGCATCCCTAACCACAGCTAATGTGCCTGAGGTGGGCGCCTCATTTATCACCCTCATCCATTACCCTCATCAATTACCCTAGCATTGATGATGGTCTCCAAATTCATGTCAGTGTGTTGGCTTATTTCACTTACCTTGAAGCTAAATATGTTTCTGCTTCACAGTTCCAGAACTAGGGAATTAGAAGACATTTGCATTCTTCATAACATCAATTTTGCCAGGGTACATCTTGTATTGGGCTTTTTGCTTGAGAGAAGCTTTAGATAACCAGTTTAAGAACCTGTGTCGATGGGCTTTAGACTTGTGTCAATGGCATCAGTCTTAGACACTTCTAAAATCATTTAAAGGGTAATTCACAAAGCTGCCGAAGGATACAATCATAGCTTTGGTTACGGGAGCCGAAAGCTACGGCTCAGTCGAACTGAAGGGCTGCTGTATGGGCTATTCACTATAGCTCTGTAGCAGCCGAAGGCGGCCGAGTGGCTCAGCTGAACCGAAGGCATATGCTTCGGCTCAACTGAGCCGAAGTGACAGCCGAAGTGGGGCTAACGGCTGGCCTTTCGCCCCGCAAATGACAGCTGGGCGGAGTCAGCCGTGGTCTCATGGCTGGCTTCGCTTAGTTGTAATGACAGATCAGCATCCCCAATTGACCTGGGGACACTGAAATGTCATTAAACGAATAACAAATTCAAAATAAAAAGCTTTTTAACAAAGGCCCTAACCCAGGGTTAGGTCATTTCTTGTACCTTAGATGACTGAGCTGATTTTTCATATGCACTTTTAAAAAGGCACACCAGGTACTTGTAAGTTAATCACCTGCCTGCATTTTTAGGTTCGGTGGAGAAAGGTACTGCAAAGATGTTGTATAATCCTTATGTGGGTTGCCACATTTGTGGATTTTGATGCTATGGTTCTTATTTTTTTGAATAAATAAGATGGTTAGTGAATGTGCATCGCAGTGTGTGTAGGCTAATGGTGTAATGGTCGTCATAGATTTTTTTTCATACAATTGACTGTTTCATGTAACACAAAAGCCTAAATCTGACTGCATCAATACAACCACTTTCATCATCAAAAGTTTATTGGAAAATGTGGAGTGAAATTTAAATCAATCATTTCAGAATTGACCAATTGCTCTATATATCTGAATCCCCTCACCCCTCCTTTTTTTGATTACAATAATCCTTGATTTAATTCTGTAAATTTCGTTGAAAGCAAGCAAAAAAGATGAGAAAAACAATGGAGAAATGCGAGCAGAATATCGAAACAATCATTACATCAGAAGATCAGATTGATATTTGTATGACCTGCATGGTTTGGTGAACGGATTGTATCTTCCAGAAATCAGTTGCACTCGGTGATTGTTTCAAGCCATAAAAGATCATTATCATTGAAAAGGAATGATAAGTCCTGGCAGAAAAATCCAAATAAATTTGTCCAAATCAGTCTTTACTTTGATCTCTCTAACAATTGTTTTCAAGTAAACGTTTGCTTGATTCAAGCCATGATTGTTTATATTTACATCTGTCTGATCTAACCATTTTCACACTCTCCGTTCTATTATGATTACCTTGGTTGCATTTAATTTGTTTTCCACTGCTGGACTCAGGAAGGAAACATGGCCATACTACTTAATATTTCTAAAGAGTAATTCTTTTGCAAAAAAAAAAAACCTCTGACAATATTCTCACCCCTTCATTTTGCTGACGCTACTGATTATTAAACCAATGCTCGGCATTTTTTCACAAAGACCTTGTGCATATATAGTTGTCTCTACTGGGAGCCTGGAGCACACCGAGTGCAGCAAGATTATTCTAATAAAGAATATTAAATAGATTTCATGGAAAGTAATATGAACTTATATCTCCCCTAAAAGGAAAAATTAAATAAGAAAATCTCATCTCGAAAAGAGTGTAAATTAGATTTTGATTAAAATCACTCACACATACAGTTTTAGGTAAACTAATTTTGTTAGAGCGAATATGTAATTTGAATGCTTTCCCTGTCAGCAAGCTACTTGAGAATCTGTAAAAGGGATCTGCAACTTTCTTTCAGCAGGACAATACTGGCAGTGGAAACTTCTGGGTTCATGTAAATTGTCAGAATGATAAAAGCGTATTAAAGTGCTTTTTAACAAGCTATAGTAACCCTCTGCTTTGGATACATCTGTGCAGCAACACTACTGGTCTATTTATTAAAATAAAGAGTGTAATATTATATGTCAGCCATTTGGCGCACATATTGCATTATTCTGATAAAATGTAGCATTTGATTTCCGGTTGCTATAGGAACTGTACTTTGCGTATCATTATTACTTTAACTACCTGGCTACTTTACCTGATGTGGTACAGAACTGCCCGCGCTACATTGTTTAGTAAAGAGTTTCTGCCAGCATAGAAATGTGGAATAAGTCCAAGTTTGCATTTATATGCAACTGAAAATGTACCCCATTAGCAAAGATACTGCAAGTGTGAATCTGCTGCCATGCTAATACCAGTTGACCAGTCAACAAGCCCTAGCTCTCCATAGGAGAAGCTAGCTAAAGCTCTGTAAAGCAAACCCACTGTAGGGTATATTTGGGCATTAAAATGTTAGAGTACATAACACATGGAATGCAGGGGTCAGAAGTATGTAACACACGGAGTGCTGTTCAGCTATTCACTTCAGGCTTCAGGTTACGCCACTGGAGCAGATGACTAGGCTGTGACACGGAGTGGCTGAAGCAGACGGCGAAGACGACACAGCAGGTTAGTACTGACACACCTCATGGGGTTCAGCCAATTCTGCACACTTGGCTTTATATTATAAGAAAATTTAATAATAATATAAAGCCAGTTATACAGAATTGGCTGTAGCGGTGCCACACTGTGTTCTGGTCTGCAGTCTGGACATGTGATCATCTATTTTGACCACTAGGGGGATACAAGCCTTAGTTAGCAATGGCATGATAAATATTAATTTCATT
>NW_017307054.1:247006-250146 GCF_000935625.1 Nanorana parkeri | reverse complement strand
ATGTCCAGACTCCAGAACAGTGTATTATTGTATAGTGTGGAACAGCTGTATCCAATTCTGCATACCTGGCTTTATATTATAAAGTTCTTATAATATAAAGCCAGGTATGCAGAATTGGATATAGCTACAGAGTGTTCATGTTCTCATAATATTAAGAAACTGACCTAAAATCATGGTTTTGTATTGCTTTAGAAAAAATGTGACCTGTCCCTTTAAGAAAAAGTATCGGTAATTGGTATCGGCGAGTACTTGGAAAAAAGTATAGGTACATTGCCGAAGGATCGGCCGAAGCTACGGCTAGATCCTTTGGCAGCTTCGTGAATAGACCCCATAGAGTGCAGAGGTCAGGAGTAGGTTATGCACAGAGTGCATGGGATCAAGATTAGGTAAAGCGTGGATTAAAGGGATCAGGTCTAAGTCACGCTTGGAGCACAGGGGCCTGGAGTAAGTACCACATAGAGTACAGGGGTCAAAAGTAGATAAAGCATGGAGTACAGGGGCCAGAAGTAGGTAATGCATGGAGTATAGGGGTCAGGAGAAGTTTTATTTTTAAAATCTTAACACATTTGCATGCCGGGGTAAGAGATCTGAAGGACAATTCTACCATTTACCAAGGAGAGGGTGGTAACTTACTTGACCTTCATGAGAGGGGAGGGAGGTTGTATTAGCCCTCACATGCTGCCACCTACTTCCTGGCACCTAGGATATAGAAAACCTGTCAGCATTGAGATAAGTGCTTTGGGAGAAGTAACTCTTTTTTGGGAATCCTCTCAAAGTGCCTTGTTGATGCTGAAGGGCATGTGGGTTAGTATTAGCATGGCAGGTGGTTCATGGAACTCCTGTAGTAAACAAATCTAGTGACAGCAACATAGTGGATAATCAGGGCTAACCCTGGAAATTTCAGTCTTCAGTCTGTCCCTATCCTTTGGATTGTTCCTGGAAATCCCAGTCTTCTGTCTGTCCCTATCCTTCGGATTGTCCCTGGAAATCCTAGTCATCTGCCTGTCCCAGCATGCAGTAAAATCAATCTCAACCATCAGGAGCTCTGGGGAAGACCGGCTGGCCCTTAGACCCCATGCCCTGGGGGACCCCACACTACCTACTCAGCATTGCAGCACTCTGCCTAGAATTTCTAGGTAAACCTGACTTCCGCTGCCTCATGCAGCTCCTCAGCTCCTGTCCCTACTAGAACTTCAACTCTGAGAGTTGTCAGTTTACCCTTCTTGCACCCTTTGATCTAGGCGCCCCTGCAAGTGTAACTAGGGTCCACATCTTTGATTCCGGCCCTCACCTCTGAGTCCGGTTCATGACACAGAGGTCTCCTTGTTCCATCATCACTGATGCTGTCATCTTCACCCAGTCTACTTTTAGTTGGGCTTCTTCACCCCTCTTGATTGGCCCACCTGGGATGATATAACTACAACAGAAGAGACATCCTGAGACGTTTCAGCGATAAAAGCCTACCTGCTAGCAATGTTTCAGTAAAATGTTTTAGTTGAGCTTTAAGAAAGCTCAACTGTGCTAAGATTTGTTGTTGACATTTTTTAGGACAAAATGTGGCAGTACAATTATATATCTACATGAGAACTTTTCAGTCCATTTTAGCAGAAAGTACTTACACACACAGTGACACTCCACAAAGTGTGCTGAAGCTGTTTGATCAAATCACATCCATGCAAGAGTTCCCGCTGAAGCAGAATAAGTGGCGCAAAATGGAAGTTCGGTATATTAAAAGAAAAGTAAATACAAATTATTTTTAAAAGTGAAAAAAGGAAGCAATAATGGGTAAAATTGGTTTAAGTGCCTGTTTGAAAGCATGAATACACCTTAATCAGATTGCTCCATGGTATGCTGCATCCCACGGGGAGAAAATTGCATTTGAAAGTTCGAGCGCCAGGCCCAGATGTGGATCTCCTGCAATTTCATGCTTAGACGTTCATAGGCTGCTACATCTCCCCCCGCAGCTCCCTCTTCCACCCGTCACCGACGGAATTATTAGTACAAGGCGTTTTGTAAATGTTAATGAGGTTTGAAACGATCAGCTACGGGTCTGCGAGAAATAGCAGCTGCAGGTAATTTGGAAGGGGTGCACAGACAGGAAATGAAAGCCACGTAAGAAAGTAACTGGAAAATCATAAATTAGTTAACAGGCGAGATTTTAAGTCCTTCTTAAATTGGTATGAAGAAAGCGATACCCAAAATATGTTCTAATTACAGGCTTACATAGATAAAAAACTGCAAAATATAAATGATAGATCAAGACCAAATGGTCCGACTAGTAGACCCATTTATTGTACTTACTAACATTTTTCTTTTTGCTAGGTGTGCAGAAACTGAACTTAGCATAAAATAATTTTTATTATTAATTTTTTACATGCAACCACTGTAACTAACTGCAATTTGCTTTAGGTTCATGCACACGGCCATAAAAGGGCCATACAACGCACACCCCGTTGTATTTCTCTTGCCGGGACTGACAAGTGCACCGTACAGCTGAGTGCAACCATCCTGTATAGATCACTGAAAGGCTGGCTGAAGATGCGGCTGTACGGATATGAACACAAATCCTGCTTTTTACACGCAGAAGATTTGAGATCGGTACAGTGTGTAAGTCCTGACACGCATGTACACAGTGGGATTTGCACACATTTCCGTAGAGCCACATCTACAGCTAGCCTGATTTGTAGGCTGTATGGTGCACATGCCACTCCTGGCAAGAGAAATACACCCAAGTGTGCACTATACAGCTCTCTTGAAGCTGTGTGCAAGAGCCCTTAATATTAGCCTTCTATAGTCCCCATGTATAGCAGTTTTTAAAATGGGGGAAGTGTACCCACCGTGCCCTAAGCATAGTAATATCTAAATTTAGTTCTGCTGGAATGTAGCCATTCTAAGCTGATTAATAGTTCTGTGCTCATTTGGTTTCCACTAAGCCCAGTGTTATCGTTCGCTTCTGCCTGCTGCTGGGTGTGGTCCTGGCAATAGAGCAGAACATCCAATAATGCTTATGAATATTTAAGTCTCCCTGGCCAATCACTAGGAATTCCATTGCCAGTGGTGCATGCTGGGGGAGGACATAAATATTCAAGGCTGACCTTGATAGTGTCTCCCGTCCCCCCCCCCCACCCGCCTCACGCGCT
>NW_017307054.1:205815-246957 GCF_000935625.1 Nanorana parkeri | reverse complement strand
CCTTTAACCGGCTCCTGCCTGAGGAAGGTGTGTGCTGTTGATCCTGGATTCCTAGGTCTGCTGCCTAGTGAAGCCACATGTGCTATGCTGTAAGGCCTAGGTTTGGACTTGAGCTCACACTGCCTTGCTTGAGGTAGTTTCCCAGAAATAGTGGAGCCATTCCTGGAAAGGAGCACCAGGGAGGAATGTTAGCTATATTCTTGACATACCTCTATGCTAGGATTATTAACCACTGTGTGCGTTTGTGTGAGTAAATGTTATCCCAAGCTGGCCAATCTAGATGTCGGAAGATGCAGAATCTGGAAAAAGACAAGGCAAAAATATGTTGGTGCCAGCTAAGGAGCTTAAGGGCCTCACATTACTGGTGAGATGATGAGTAAAGCGGGGACTTTAGTTCTGCTGCTACCTCAATGTCAGGCTATGCTGTCCGGCAGAAGTGTCTGGGTAACCAGACAAACTAAACAACATTACAAATCCTTTGGCAGGTAAGAGAGTGTACATATGCTTTCAACTATTTATTTATCTGCTTGCTTAGAGTCCAGCTTTAAATTACAGTGAACAGCCATAGATATACCTGTTAGAGAAAAGGGACATGGGCTGGGCAGTGAATGGAATTAACATACAGAATGGGTGCAGAACACTTGAGGTTTAAGGTAATTCTTACTCTTACAAGAAAATATATCTGCAGAAAACGTTGGATGCATTTCATCACTTAAAGGGGAAAAAAGCTTTTGCTGTTATAGATATAATTTAAATTAAGTTTCTGATAATAATGTGACTGCATTTGCTGGTAGTTGGTCTTACTCACTATCTACTACTTATTTACTAAATACATGTAAGGGGGTTACAAACAGGAAAGGGAAGGTTTTTTATACTGGGACAAGGTATCTAGTCAAGTTCTGTAGCCTGTTTCTGACAGGGGTTAAGGAGGGTTATTATCAGGTGTCAAATGATCAGAATATAGTGGAGAGGAAATGTTACTGAGATAGACTGTTTTTTCTCTCCTGGTTTAGGCTAAACCTAAACACAGTCTATGCTAGTGAGTTAGGCTATCCCAGGTTTAAGAAGACCTGTGGCCACCCAAAATAATGTTGGGTTGTCAAGCATGAAGTAAAGAAAGAACCTCAACCAGACATGAGCACTGATCCAATGTGACCTTAGGGAAGCGCAGAGATGCAGTAGTGCACTGGTACAATTGGGCTGATTTACTAAAGGTGCTAAGAATCTTCACTCACATAATGTGAATATTCACTTCAATTATTTGATCATCTGAAAAGCATCTGCACATGATTTGGTATTCAAAATGAAGAGGATATGCTTTTCACATATTGGATAAATTAAGTGAATATTCAAAAAATGTTTTGAGTGAAGATTCTCAACTCATTTAGTAAATCAGCTTAAGTACCTGACATCTTAAGAGACTGTATCAATGGGCTGTTTGTTGACTGAAGCTGGGTTTGCTTTGCAATACAAGTCTATAAAAATGCAAAACCCGCTTTAAGAAGGTCAAATGCTGGTCAGAAGTTGGTCAACTTTAGGTCAAAAGCACCTGTCACTGAATTCTATTCATAAATTTGCATTGCTAAATATTGTTTATAGCCTTTGGAAACGAAGGTACATACATTTGTACTGTAGAAAATAGTATTCCCAAATCTACTAGATCTGCCAGATATTTAGAAGTTATTTGTAGTAAATATTCCTAAGTTTGCCTTTTCCGTGGCCCTGAGTACTTACAAGGCTGTACCTCTTACAAAGCTGTAGACACATATACAACCTTGACCATCATCGCAACAGACACACAGGGGTTGATTTACTAACCTTATAAACACACCACGAACATGTATACACCTCTGTAGTGTGTTCCCTCCCAGCATGATCTATGGGTGGAATCTAAACACCTTTGTAGTGTGTACACACCCAGCAGGTGAGTTGTGCAAAGCCAAGCATGAATTGCAAGGTGATGTTGTGTAAATTAGCTCTATGTTGTGTTGCTTGCGTTGATGAATGCAGGAATGTAAATGCATGAGCTAACCATTTTTGTCTAAACTGTGAAGCAGCATTATATAAGGATCATGTGCATGATTTTTCCATATATGGCATTAGTGGAAATATGCTTTTAAAGACTTTTTGGTTGATAAATACGTTTTGCTGTGTGAAAATCACACGCACCTGGTGCGTGCGTGTGTTTAGGTTAGTAAATCACCCCCACAGAATCAGCAAAGCATTTTACTGCAGATACTATAGTGTGGTTTATCTGATTATGGGTGTGCCATCACAGGTTTTCATTTGGGATAGGGCAAACACTGCATCAGCAGATGCATTTGTGTTGATTTACCACCAAGAACATTGGGATAGACCTCTTTGTGACAGAACACTTTTGTAGAACTGACCACAGTATGGAGGATCTGATGGTTATTCCTCTGATGGGGACCTCTAAATTACAGAGGAAGAGTAAAGAATGGGAATATAAATTCATGCAGAAATGTACCACATTCATTCATTCATGCACCACTATGACACTAAGAAAGCTGTAACCTGTGTGTAGCTCACAATTCAGCTACTAGACAGATAGCAAATAACAGATACAAGTATGGAATACCATGACCAAATGTACTAGCTTTACACTTCTACACTTCTTTTGAATCTATTTTATTTATTGCCAAAGAACTTGCTTGCTGTCAGAGCACATTGAAAACCAGACAAGCATAAGGTGCTAGTTAAAAATACTTTATTAAGAAAAGTTTCCACAGGAGCAAGCAAAAATCATAAACAGGAACAAGCCAAGGTCAGGTGCCGGAGTGGGTAGTTGTACAAGCCAGGTCAGGTGCATGGAAATCAGCGTTGTCAGAAACAAGCCAGGAGCAGGAACCAGCAGGAACCAGAGGAGAATGTCAGCCAAAATCGCATACACGGAATCAGGGTACTCTGAGCAGAAGGAATGCACTAGAAGGAAAGACCATGCAAGTGTTAGGTCAGAATGGACTGAGTGGTTTAACCACTTGCTGACCGGGGTGCTAAACCCCCTTCCTGCCCATTCCATTTTTCAGTATTCAGCTTTGACTGTCATGCAACCCTGTACTGAAATTCATTTTATACCATTTTTTAGGGACAGATAGAGCTTTCTTTTGGTGGTATTTAATCACCACTGGGGATTTTATTTTTTACTATATAATGAAAAAAGGACCAGAAATTTAGAAAAAAAAACTGTTTTCCCTACGTTACGTTATAAAACAATTTAGTATTACCCAACTTTTTGGTAAAATATAAAAGGCAGGATCACGTCGGGTAAATAGACACCAAACATGTCAAGCTTTAACATTGCGTGCACCCACAAAATCGCAAAAAACTACCATGCCATTTTTTTTTTTTAACTATTTTTTTTAAATATATTTTTTTACACTTAACTTGATTGCTATCACATAGGGGCTAAAAAGCTTATATGAGGCAGCCGGTAATGACTGTTATCCTTCTCGGAAAAAAAAATCACGTACATGTACGTCTACCCGCTGGGAAGGATCCGCCGCCCATCGTAAAATTACGGCAAGGGGTTAAAGGCGAATTATGAGGTGAGTGATTTTCACTCAGCCTCATAATCTGAGCCGACCTGTGACAATGAAACTGTCACAGGTCGGCTCAGTAGATCGGGAAGTGAGCGAACACATACCAGTGCTCGCTCACTTCTCGATCTTGTGGTGGCAGAGAGCCGTGACAGGGGAGGGACTGTCCAATCCTCCAGCTCTAACTGGTGGAACGGACGGGGGAGGAGCGGGCACAGCTGGCTATGCCTCTAGATAGGCAGAGCCACCTGTCACTCACGCAGCTGGGTGGATCCAGACATAATTGTCGTGATCCGTTCCGGCCGCAACGTCTCAGTATACCGCGAGCTGTAGCTCGCGGTATACTGAGCTTTGGGTGACGGGAGGACGCTAGTTTGTGTCCTCCCGTTACCCTTAGGAGAACTATGGGGAAAAGCCCTAACCCCATAGTTCTCCTTTAAATAGTGAGTGGAGTGACATCATAACTTAGAGAGAAGAAACTCCCATCTGGCTCTCTCAGATGATGCTCCGTGTTTGGCCATAAGAGGGAGCCTGGGAGTATTGAGCAATGTTAAACAGTCTGCTCAGACAAAGGAGGAATCACAGGTGGCTGAAATGGTAGCCAAGCCAGAATGCTGCAAACCAGTTAAGTCAGGGTGGAACCCTGACACTTGCCCCACTGATCTGTATCTTTGTCTCTGGATCTAGAACCCTTTTTGTTCACTGCACTTGTGTATATAAGCAGGGGCGGACTGACCATTCGGGCAGTCGGGCACGGCCCGAGGGCCCGTGGCCAGTAGGGGGCCGTGTCCCCCTGCTCCCCCATTACACTTTGCCATTTTGTTCGCCCCGCGTGCTGCCTGCTGGGATCGGCAGGGCCCCCCACGCGCAGTGGGCAGACTGATAGCGGTAGCCACGGGACACAGACGGGGACACAGTGACGTGCGGGCGGATTATAAATTTACCGGCAATAATGGCTGCCCTGACAGGCAATAACGGGGCTGCCCTGGGGGCCTCAGGCGTGAGGACCCAGCGTGCAGCAGCTTCACAGTGCAGAGAGACGGAGACCAGCACGTCTGTGACAAGGTGAGTGATTTAATGTTTTTTTTTCCTCGGTCTCCCCGTGTTGCTTCCTCCGGCCGTGTAAACTGACACCAGCCAGGAGGACAGTGTCAGACGGCTGAGAGACTACTCACCATTCCAGAACACAGAATAGCTGAACTTGAAAGTTTCAACTATTCTGTGTTCTATTACAAGAACACCATTTAGTTCAGAAGGTTTGAACTGAAGAGGACCGGGACCAAACGACTTTAGGGCTCAGTCACACCAGATGCAGTGCGTTCCAGCCGATTCTGGCCAGGACGCACTGCCTCGCATTGCGGCCGGCTCACTTTTTTGTGGGACAGGAGGGGGTGTGGTGGGCCATTGAAGTGAATGGCACCGTAGCCACGACCTACGGCTACAATGCGATCGGCCGCACGGGATCGCAAGGCACATTATGCCTGCGGTCCGGTGCGAGCAAAATAGTACTTGCAGCATTTTGACCACAGGCATAATGTGCCTTGCGATCCCGAGCGGCCATTCACATTGTGACCAGAGGGCGTGGCTGCGGTGCCATTCACTTCAATGGCCCACCACACCCCCTGCTGCCCCACAAAAAAGTGAGCCGGCCGCTATGCGAGGCAGTGCGTTCTTGCCAGAATCAGGCCGAAACGCACTGCATCTGGTGTGAAGGAGGCCTTAGTGATTTTAATATGGAAAAGTTTAATAGAAAAAAATCAAACATCAAAAAAGTGAAAGTTCATATTCCATCTTCCCATTAAAAACCTTTGACAACGTTGTCCACAACCATTCACAATCCCACACATACAGACAGCCCCGCACACTTCCCAAATAATGGAAAATCACTGTTGCTGTATAGAGAGTATGAGGGCCCTATCACACCATCAAGAGTGCGTTCCAGTGCGTTCAGCCTCTGGAACGCACTGGAAGGCAACCTGGCCGGCTCACTTTGTTTTGGGGCGGGAGGGGGCATGCTTGCAGCATTTTTGGCAGATCGCATTGGATCGGAACGCAGGCACTAATGTGCCACGCATTCGGGTGCCAGGGATCGCACAGCGGGCTGCGGGGCCATTGAGTTGAATGCACCGCCAGTGTGTTCCAGAGGCTGAACGCACTGGAACGTATTCTCGATGGTGTGACTGGGCCCTTAATGAGGACAGCAGAAAGTCCACGGACACCAATCTCTGTCCTATTTAACCTAAAATGTAATTCCTTAGACACATGGAATTTCCTGACTTAGGGGTCTATTCACAAAGCTGTCGAAGGATCTGGCCGTATCATGCGCCCGCCCCAAGATGCTTTGCGGCCGTCGGAGCAGTTTCGTTTTCTCGGACGGGAGCGCGCAGCCAAAACAAGGTAAGTGTTAAGCGCTGTTAAAGCATTTTTTTTTTACTTTTTGCCTATATCTACTGCTTAATAGCAGTAGATATAGGCAAAAAAAACCGGGAGGGTTTAGAACCCATTTAAATACCTGTACACCGCCACATATCCCTGCTGCCCCCCCCCCCAATAGTGCCCGCTTAATGGTTCTGGTTTGTGATCTGCTGTGCATTGGTTCTGATCTAAGGTCTAGATTATTCAGTTCCCCTGTCAATTCTCCTACCAGTTCTCTGGAAATGTACCCAGGATAATTGGCAGAACTGAAGAATCTAGGTCAAAATAGCTCACTTTCCAACTTGCCTATATTGGTCTAGATTTATAATTCTCCTACCAATTCCCCTGCAATTAAGTTCAACTTTTAGTGAATAGACCTGCTATTTTGAACTAATTATGTAACACAACAATGTATATGTGGGTGGCGCTTGTGGGTGGGTGGGGCTTGTATATGGGCGGAGCACAAGGGGGCCCCATCATCTTATATTGCCCATGTGTTGTCAGTCCGCCCCTGTATATAAGTATGATTTTTCAGCTATATGTATGAAACACAATCTAAAGAAGGAAACTTAAGAGCTGTGTAGATGTTCCACCGAGTCGTTAGCTGGGCCAATGCCATTCACACAGAATTTGGCTATATCTAGTGGCGGGAATGCCTTGCCAATGGCATTCGTGCAGCTATACGCTCTGTGGAACATTTACACATCAGATCCTACAGTAATTGATTTTTGAAAGCTTGCACCCTTAAAAATATTACTTTAATTAATGAAAGGTACCATCTACATTTTTACATTCTTAATGGTATTTATAGAGAACACAGTACAGCTTTTTACTGGAAGCTAACATTGACGCAAAGTACTTTTTACAGGCAGGAGATCAAAAATAACTTGAGCACTTAATAAATGGTCTGTTTCAGTTCGCGTGCAATAAAATTCCCGGTCAGAGCCTTTTATACGTTTATGCAGGTTGACATTTAACGTATTGGGAAGATAGAATAAAATAGAGCATTATTGATTTAATTGGTATTGACTAGAAAACCTAACACTGCGGGAGCACGGCACATGTTTGCTACAGCACCCTTCTATTCCCATGCAGGCAGAATGTAGTTAAAGACTGCGTGTTAATTTAGAATTGGTTGGCTCACTAAACACAGAATTATAGGCCACAGTATATGGAAGACAATGCACTCTGTGGTCTTGCGGTCTGACTATAAACATGCAAGTTTGTAAATCAAAATTTACCAATAATAATCCAGCACAGGATGCTTGCATTATTTGCTGGCCAAAAGTGCAGGGTAATCACTTCATCAACATTCTTCATGGGTTTTTTTTAAGTCTGAGTTATATGTGTTGATAGTATGACTGCACTTTCTGTGAATGTTACTTAACAAAGTAATTATCATTATTATTTAAATGTTAATATATTTCTACAGTCATGTAAAAAATTACATCTCATGGTTATTGTTGACTTTTGCAACATATCTGAACAGGCAAACATTGTATTTTCGTTGATATAGTGCCTACAAATAAAGTGTTTCTCAATCCAATAACAAAACGTTTATATCTTGCAGCTCATCAGTCCTTAAATGTGTTGCTTACATTGGTTTTCTTTTTTTAGGCTTTTCTCCTTTATTTTTACCTGGTGATCTGGCAGTAGCACGCTTCCTGTCTTAGGGTGGATACACTCTATGGAGGAGCAATGGAGCCACCTTTGGACAGCAGCATTGTCACCCTGTATAGAGGGTAGTGTTAGATGGGCTAGCAGATGTTGATGGAATTGACTAACAAATTAAATCTGAACTCCAGCTAACACTTCTTAAACAGTTACAGCAACAGTTTATTTTCTTTTGGGATAAAGGTTTTACATATATTAATAAAAGCTGATCATTATAAGCACCTCTGTCAGTGTTAAGAGGTTTGTCTCAACTCTCTTTCTGCCACTTTTGCTGGACAGCTTGGTCTCATAAAGAAAGTTGAAAAATGGCTGGATCACTGGGTGAAAATAAAGGAAATTGTGATGTACTCTCACATACCTTGATGGAAACTGAATGGAGGAGACGGCACCCCCTTGCATTTCTTGTCCAACACCCCTGAAGGTGGTAACAGGGAATGTGTGGGCACAGAGAAGCACAGGTGCCAAAACCGGAACAGATGCCGAGCAAGTTAAGAGATACAGTGGGCAGAAGCAAGGTCTGAGTCACAAGTCAGGGTTGAGCCAGCCGTGCAGCGGGGTACCAATTCAGGAGCCATAAGCAGAGTTGGAGTCACAAGCTGGGATCAGGAGCTGAGGATCAGAGCAGGTACAGAACTGGAGAAAAGGAAAATCCAGAAAGCAGGATGAGGTCACAAGAGGTGGGCAGCATGCAGAAGAGGAATCAAAGGTGAGCCGGGTCAGGAGCAGGAGACAGTCAAGACTTCAGTTTACAGGGAGCAGGACTAGCTGAAGACCAATCAGGGAGCCAAACATGGCAGTTTATATATGCTCATCCAATCTCACTTCCTGTGTGATGTCACTTCCTGTGCAAAGTCATTTCCTGTGCGTCATCCTGCTGGCGTGCATGAACATTTCACGTACCTTCCACAGTGCATACGTGTGCACGTTTGCTTCTGATCTTGAGCACAGGTTTCCAAACGCGTGCAAACTCCAAAGCGCACAGGACTTCTCTTACAGAAATAAAGCTTAAAAAAGGAACCTAGCGCAGCTACCACATTTAAGGATTGGAAAGCTGCAACATATCAAATTTTTTTGTTTTTTGGTTTAGATACACTTTATTAAAAATACAAAATCTCCCCCCCCCAATAATTTACCCACAAAAACCAATAGATAACGCAGCACTTGGCCTCTAAAAACTGGTATTGCCTCCTTTAGCAGAAATAATTTCTTGTAGATGTTTTGGATAACTGCCCACCAGTCAAGTGAAATTTTTGACCGTTACATAATACAAAATTCCTCTATTTGCAAAATGTTTGTAGGTTTCCTTGCATAAACTGGCTGTTCCAAACCCCCCAACAATATATCATTAGGGCTATGACTAGGCTAGTCTAAGCATAGAGTTTATTTGCTGTTTGAGCATGCTCCAGCAGGCTGTGCTAGAGAGGGGTCACTATGTGTTATTGATGTTTAATGACCTAGGTAATTAGCAAGTTTGGGGGGATGCATGCTGGGAGAACTGTTAAATATTTGGGGAACTTGCTGTTCTGCCTCTTCCCTATCGCACTTTTGCCCCATGAGGATGTCACCATAAAAGATCTGTCTACCCAGATCTTTGGGTTTAGGGGACGGAAAGAAGCAGGGATCTCCCCTCCTTGGAAATATTCCTAAGGATACTAGCTGCTGGAGTCTAAGCTGGCCAGACACTGCTTGCATTTCGGCCAAGTCAAAAGGAAATTCAAGCAGTGTGTGGCCCCATCGGCACCCCTTCATCAGCACCCCACCCTCGCACCTAGAGTTCAGTATCGTGCACAGTGCGATAGTGTGCGTTAAAGGTTTAGTGCAATGCTATGGTGTGAACAGGTCCTAAATGTGCTTGGGATCTTATTGCTATGTGAGAGTGCTTAGGACATTTTGTAATGTAGCGGTTAGCTATCTGGAAGTCAACATTTCCTGAATTTCCCATTAGTAGGGATGCACAGATACTGTTTTTTCGGTATCAAGTACAAGTAGCAATATATTTATTTTCTGGTACTCACCGATACTGAACATCAATACCAGTGCCATGCGCCCCAATTATCAGGAAGATTCCTGATTGCCTGGGAAGCCGGTGTTCTATCGAAAGAACACCGGCTTCACTTCTCGAAGCTACCTGACTTCCTGACCATTTAGGAAGCCGGGCGGCAGGTCATGAGGTGCCCCCCCCCGGCTTCCTGATTGGTCAGGAAGCCAGGCTGCCTAGCAATAGGTAAAGCCAGCTTCCTAGCCAATCAGGAAGCTGGCTTCACTTGTTGCTAGGCAGACCGGCTTCCTGACCAATCAGGAAGCCGGGTCATGACATGCTGCACGGCTTCCTGGTTGGTTAGGAATCCAGGCTGCCTAGCAACAAGTGAAGCCAACTTCCTAGCCAATCAGGAAGCCAGGAGGTGGGTCATAGCCCTCCACCCGGCTCCATGCTCCCTCGGCACAAATGCTCCAAGGTAAGTATTGGAGCATTAGGGCAAGTACAAGTACTCTCCCAAATAATCGTTATTGGCACCAATACCGACACTAGTATCGGTAACGGTGCATCCCTACCCAATAGCAATACAACAGCATTCAGATTATAATAATGCTGGTAAGTTTGAATTTTAGGCAGTTAACAGTTACAGTAGCTGACCACAGGTTGCGGCCAAGCTAACTACTAAACTCAGTCCAGACTAAAATTCCCGTCTACCTTTCAACAAGCTAAATATAAGAAAATATCCTGTATGCATGGTGTACATATAAAACAAAAACTGACCATCTAAATACTGTATACAACTTCATAATGATAACCCGAATGCTCAAAGCAGACATAGAATGATCAAACATTGGCACATAGTGTTTGTGGCATCGCAGCTCACACATCTATGCTAATTCATAGTATCACAAAATCCATTAATGCAGACCATGTACGTTGGTGATTGATTTTTTTTTACATTTCTAGTACTGCATTTTAACAAGCCATATAAAGATATATCCATCTTTTGCTGAAGAAGCAGGATAGAGCTAAATGTTAAAGATATAGTTGGACATGCTTAAAATACATTGCAAAAGAGTTTAAGTAAATGTAACCCTTCCTGATGGAGCTATAAGGGCTACTATTGCCAAACTCCAGGAAATGCTAATTGCCCATCAATTTTGCTGACCAGAAGAGATTCAATGCTTTCTGAGTCCCTGACCCACAACAAGTCAGAGCAGATCAGGAAAGTCAAAGTAAAGCTAGAAGTTCTTATCTGCATACATGTTCTAGGTTAATGCCTCAAAGTATGAAGGGTCAGCAAGACAGCCAGGTAACTAGCAATTGCCAAATGATTAATCAGAAACTCCATCTTTATTTGTGAAAAAGGTTTCCTGTAATGTGGACTGGCAGCCTGTTTAAAGTTTTTTTAAACATTTAAAAAAAAAAAAATCAGCTAAATGCGTATGATCTTATCAAAATATATGACTCTTTTACAAAACCTGCTTCGGTGTTAAAGTATTTGTCTATTGGTATTTGTCTATGTTTATATGGGCAGCCATACACTATTCCCGCATTACATATGCAGGCTTTGCTTCCTTCTGCTCCTTCTATCTAAAGAACAAGTTCTTAAAACTACATTCTGTACAGTTGTCGGGGCACAATGAAAACCAGACAAGCAAAAGGTGCTAGTTAAAATAACAGTGTCCACAGGAGCAAGCAGAATCATAAACCGGAACAAGCCAGAGTCAGGAGTCGGAGTGGGTAGTCGTCCAAACCAGGAACACAGAGATCAGCGTCATCAGGAACAAGCCAGGAGCAGGAGCCAGGAAATCAGCGTTGTCAGGAACAAGCCAGGTGCAGGAGCCAGAGGAGACCATCAGCCAGGATCAGGTCATACACAGACTCAGGGTACTCAGAGCAGCAGGAATGCACTAGCAGGAAGAACACACAAGGTCAGACTGGACTGAGTGGTTTATATATAGTGAGTGGGGTGACATCATCACTCAGAGACATGAAACTCCCATCTGGCTCTCTCAGCTTATGCTCTCCTGTCTGGCCATAAGAGGGAGCCTGGGAGTAGTGAGCAACGTTCCAGAGTCTGCTTAGGCAAAGAAGGAAACACAGGTGAGTAAAATGGCAGCCAAGCCAGAATGCTGCAAACCAGTAAAGTCAGGGTGGAACCCTGACAACAATCTTTATTGATGTCACGCACACAATGCATGTTGTATTTATAGACCATATGATCTTTTCCTAGGTTCTCTGACATATGATAGAGGTCAAAGCAGCATTTTTTTTATTCATGGCCTGGAAAAGGAAATTTTTTACTTATAAATATAAAGAAAGTCCATAAAGCTGACATGTGACATGCTATTCATGTGTAGTGTGATTTTTATTTATAAGTCCACTTAAATAGGTTATTGCCACATGAAAAAAACATGATTGCTTTTATTACAGCAGACCTTGCAGTAAAACTTAAGGACTGCTTAATATATCACAGGCCCTCCCCATCATAAATAGCAGCTTTTAGTTTAAAAAGAAAAACCTGTAGGTAAAAATGTTAGTACATATACTTACATTTCCCCCGGCTTCCGTACATTTAGCAAGATTCCAGACAATGCTGAAAATCTGAAATTTCGTGAGGAGATGCTGCAGCACAGCGAAGTGCTTTTCATAAGATTTGCGATACTGAGCATTCCCCAAGATCTTGGAGGAGGAATAAGGACTTCTTTCCCTGTCAATGCACAAGTTGAAATGCCTTCTTTGCTTTCTAGGGGGCTCAAATAAAGCTGTATTACTCACCTGATCCTCAGTCCCATGGTGGCTGGCACTCACCTCCCTTCCCCTCCACTCCTGCTACAGAATGTCCCTTGGTGTCCCCATGTCTAATGCAGGCCAATGGACCCACATAAGATGTGATGACGTCAGCGTTTTTTAGACCACCAGAGCCCATGGAAGAATAGTCTGCAAAGAGCAGAGAGAGGCGGTGTGACTAAGGATCAGGTGAGTATATCTGCTTTATTTGAACCCTTACAGACAAAGCGAGCATGTAACCATTGCAAATGTAGCACCGCTACAAGGGTAAGTTTGTGATTTTTCCAGGGTTTCTTCTTTAATATTTTTTCTCCTACAGGTCTTTTTTCTAACTGAAATCTGGTATTTATTGTGGGGAAGAAGGCCCTAAAATATTAAATCTTGCCTTTTCATTGGTAATAAACTTTGCAGTGCTAATTAGAATAATTCCCACATGACTTAAAAAAGAAACTCTCTACTCTTCCCCAATCTAAAACTGAATAGACAAGTTCTGTCTTGAAGTTGAAGGCTGGCTTCACATCTGTGTGTTTCTGGAAGGCGTGGTAAAATGTGCATTATTCTATGAGTTACCGCAATGTTCAATAACATTGGGCTGAATGGGCTGCTTAAATGCTAAACAGGTTAACAAATGAGGTAAGGAACTGCAGCTGTGTGGAGGAGACCTAAATATGCTGCAATAGAGGAATCGTGGACAACACCAACTGACCCTTGGAACTTTTTTGATAATTATTTTACATTAACTTGACACTAAACTCAGGGATTAAATCCTAAAAATGCATTCAAGAACCCTAATTATTCTTACCTACTTTTCAATTATTCATCTTTAAAATCATCTATTCGCTCAATTACCTCTGTCGTGTAGCACTTGAGATCTCCCTTATGCTCTCAATTGTCCTTGGATTCGTGGGTTTTCTTGAGACTTGAATGACAATATTGTGATATTGATAAAAAAACAAAATGTTGTGGTGAAAATATTACAAGACACAGCTTCCAAATTACATAACACCAAAGCATAAATTGAAGACTCTATTTGCATAAAATACCAGTCCAGCTTTTGTTTTGAAAACAAAAATTGCTCTGATTTTCATTTTTGAATTGAGGCTTTAATAGATTAGTTTTTGAAGCAATGGCATTGTGTATCATCTGTGTTTTTACATCATTTAGCCTGTTCCTTTTTAGATATCTGATAACTTTGTAAATATTGTCTATTATGAGGGACTCTTCCCCAAGTATCCCAGTAGCACTGTGCCCTCACTTGAGTTGCTGTGTCCTTACTGCTCTAGAACATCTGTGCCCATATTATATATTGCAATTTGTACAACAATGTGCCAATTCTGTGTTAAAACTTTAAGCGACACTAAACTCTGGAGTGAAATCTTAAAAATGCATTCAAGTACCCTATTGACAAAAATGTATCTTATTTGTGTATCACTCGGCAGTAAATCCTCAAATCATCTCTGAATTGGTGCTGACACTGTCCTTCTTTCTGGAGGAGGGCTGTTCCCTTGGTCCCTGTATATGCCGTAAAGTAGCCACCGCTCTAAGCTCGCTCCCATGATGGACTACAATCTTAGGTTTAAACCCTTAATGACTGAGGCCTTTTTTTTTTTTCCGTTTTTGTACCCATGTTATAATCCACATTTTAGGCCTGAAAATTGCTTCAAACCCCCATACATTATATATTTTCTGAAAGCCAAGACCCTGTAGAATAAAATTGTGGCATGTTGCACGATATTAGCACAACTTATTTTCAAACCCAAAAATGTTGTGAAAAATGCAATTAAGTTAAATTTAGTGCCCCAGAACACAATACGAAACACATTTTTTAAATGAAATATAAAACCTGAGGTTACAACAAGTAAATAGATACCTAACATGCCCAGGTTAAAAATTGCATGCACCTGTGAAATGGTGAGAAAATTCAGTACCCCAAAAAGTCCATAGACAACGCTTTAAAAGCCCCTACAGGTCATCAGTTTACATGTGTCGTGCGATCATTGTTTTCGTACATAGGCGCACCCGATGTGTGTGTGTGTTTTTTAATTATTATTTTTACATTTATTTCATTTAATACTATTTTTAAAAACTGATTTTTTTTAACTTTAATTGTTATCACAAAAGGTGGCTTACAAGCCCCCCATGTGATAGCATATTGGCAGTGACAGGTACTCTTTAAGGTGATACTGGGGGTCCAAAAGACCCTTGATGCCACCTTTACACTTTAAATAGGCTAAGTGCAGATCGCACTTCAATAGCTTATTGCTGGGCTTCAGGAGCCCAGCGATGACAGCTCAGGGACCAGAAGTGATGCAATACACGTCACTCCTGGGCCCATAGAACGGGGAGGAGATGGGCGAGTGGACATTTGCCCTTTTCCTCCCCAGCTTCCCACTGACACCTGAGATGCAGGAGGGGCAGCAGAGCCCAGGAAACATGGTGGGGGGAAGAACAGTTTACCGGCTTGTAGAAGCGATCGGGCGACAGTTGAGTTGCCAGAATTGCTTCTATTGTAAAGCTTGCCGCCGGCTCTACAAATGTAAACAGAGCCTGTTTAAACGGGCCCACTACCAGAAACGTACAATGTACGTCACTGATTGCGAAGGGATTAATAACACTAATTTGAATCAAGTTTGTAGTCCATCACGGGAGCTTGGAGCAATGGCTACTTTACAACACACACAGAGACGATGGGAAACAAAAGTAGTCCCCCTCCAGAAGGAAGGACAGTGCCAGCACCAATTCAGAGATCATTTGAGGATCTACAGCCGAGTGATACACAAATAAGATACATTTATATCAATATGATACTTGGATGCATACATTTATATATAAGATACATTTATATCAATAGTCAGGGTGCATTTTTAAGATTTAAAGTGACACTAAACTCAGAAGTTAAATCTTAAAAATGCATTCAAGTACCCTAACTATTGACAAAAATGTTTCTTATTTGTGTATCACTCGGCTGTAGATCCTCAAATAATTATCGAATTCATGCTGACACTGTCCTTCCTTCTGGAGGGTGGCTACTTTTGTTCCCCATGGTCCCTGTGTGTGTTGTAAAGTAGCCACCGCTCAAAGATCACTCCCATGATGGACTACTATCTCAATATAAATTAGTAAATTAAATGTGACATTGTAGACCATCCCAGGAGCAAGCTTTAAATGGTGGCTACTTTACGACACACACATGGACCATGGGGAACAAAAGTAGTCACCCTCCAGAAGGAAAGACAGTGTCAGCACCAATTCAGAGATGATTTGAGGATCTACACCTTAGTGCTGAGTGATACACAAATAAGCTACATTTTTGTTAATAGTTAGGGTACTTGAATGCAATTTTAAGATTTAATTCCTGAGTTTAGTATCACTTTACATCACAGATAGGACAATTCGGAATGTGCATGCTCCTGCACTCTCAGTCTCTAGCGTCATCTTTATGTGGCCCCGGAACCAAACAATAGATGCACTGCCTTTCAACCAAGTATCATCATAGTTAAACTTCTGTAATCTGTCCTCTAGAATAGAACAATAATGCAGTCATTGTGATATTGCTAGTGTCATATACTGAGGGAGGAGGAACAAGATCAATGCTTCAGAGCTTTGTGCTGTCTCCGTGTAACTATCAGCTACTAAAATCTCATTGCAGACTCTGCCTTGTAATGAAAAGTTACAATTATGGCAATGTTCCTCTTTGAAAGAAGCTTTTACCTGTCAAAAGAAGCCATAAATACCTAAATAATGCAATCTGTATGGAAATGTTGATTTCCAAAGCATTCAGTCCAGTCATATTCACATCCACTTAAATGGTCCCGCATTATCAAGTTAATAGTAGCTGATGTTGCTAAAGCAGGAAGCTGTGAGCCATAAGGAGAAAGATTTATAAAATGTGCTACACAAGTTTATTTTCTTTACCGTGTTTGAAGATAATTTTATTTCCAACATGTCAGTAAAACTGGGAGGAAGCAGCAAGTTATCATTTCTGGCTCTTCTCTTGGAGCCGCTTGCTGAAAGACATAAACAGCGCAGTACGGAGCATATTTATTAAGGATATGAAAAATTATGAACTCTTCCGCAGAATAGAGTGGAACCATGAAAGAAAAATTTAAGCTGGCTCTACATATGTCCTATAACAGCCTTCACGCAGAAAACCTGGAAAAAAAATAAGTGATTGGGTTACAGAAGAGCTGAATGACTACGATAGCATGTCACATGGCTGCTATGAGGCCTCCTGACCAAGTGGATCCCATGTGGGAAATTCCTGACATGTCATAATAAATTTGCTGCAGCAAATAAAGCGAGCAGAATGCTGTCTTGTATTAAAAAGGGAATGTACTGTAGAGACAATAATTTTGCCACTTTACAGATCACTTGTTCGGTCCCATCTGGAGTATGCGGTCCAGTTTTGGTCACCAATCCACAAAAAAGATGTCCTTGAGCTGGAGGGAGTTCAGAGAAAAGGCAACTAAACTAATTAAGGGTCTGGAGGACCTAAGCTATGAGACAAGGTTATTAAACTTAAACTTATTCACGCTGGAAGTGAGGAGATTAAGAGGGGACATGATTTTGATGTACAAAGTGTTTAGTGGTGATGGCAACATCAGCAATAAACTGTTTACAGTTAACTCCATAACTAAGACTGGAGGCCATCACCTAAAACTGGTGGAGAAAAGAGTTAACCACAAAGGGTGTAGGGGCTTTTTTTCCCAGTTAGAGCAGTAAAAGTTTGGAACTCGCTGCCACAAGCAGTGGTATCAGCTGAGAGTATTTTATCATTCAAAAAGCATTTAGATACCTTCCTCAGAGACCGTAATATACAGGGGTACAGGCAGGGGCGTATTTACCGCGAGGCAAAGTAGTCGTTTGCCTAGGGCGGCACCTTCCTGGGGGGCGGCCGTAGTCAAACGCCTATGTTGTGAAGAGGAGGGGAGAGCCGGAGCCCGTCTGTGTGTAGGATCCCCCCCCGGGGGGGGGGTGCTAGTAAGGTGCCGAGGGCGGCCGAAGCTTGGCTTGCCTAGGGCAGCCAAATACATAAATACACCACTGGGTACAGGTACACTTAAAAACAAGGTCACACAGGTGACCAAAACTGAACCGCATACTCCAGATGTGGCCGAAACAGTGATCTATAAAGAGGCAAAATTATAGACTTGTCCCTGCAATACATCCCCTTCTTAATGCAAGACAGGACTCTGCTAGCTTTGTTTACAGCAGCCTGGCACTACGAGCTGTTCTTCAATCTGCGGTCTATAATGACCCCCAAATCCTTCTCCGTTTCAGACTTCCCCAGTTGCATACCCATGAGTGTATAGTCCATTTGCCTATTTTTAGCTCCAAGGTGCATTACCTTACATTTATCGACATTGAACTTCATCTGCCATACAGTTGCCCACTCCTTGATTTTCTCCAGAGCCTCCTGTAATGTTATAATGTCTAAATCTGTGTCTACTACCCTCCCAATTTTCGTATCATCAGCAAACACTGAGATGTGACTTCTCACTCCCTCCCCTATATCATTAATGAACAGGTTAAAAAGCATGGGACCCAGCACTGAACCCTGGGGTACGCCACTCACGACCTCCACCCAGTCTGAGAAGGTGCCATTAACTGATACTCTTTGTACACGTTCCTTCAGCCAGTTTTCTATCCATGTGCACAATACTTCATCTATGCCCATACCCCTTAACTTGTATACGGCAATGCATGTTAAAGGATTTCTCTACACTGAATACTAGCAACACTGTTTGGTGCATATACTGTATAAATATATATAAAGCAATATATATTGTCCAAAATAAATCTGTGGCATGTGTTCATTTCTGTGGATTAGTTTATTCCAGCCCAGGTGGGCTTTGTCAGTAATTATGTGATCCCTCTGAAAGCAACTCTGTGTTAAAGGAGAACTATGGGGTTAAGTCTTTACCCCATAGTTCTCCGTAGGGTAACAGGAGGACACAAACTAGCGTCCTCCCATCACCCTAGGCTCAGTATACCGCAAGCTGTAGCTCGTCCTCCCAATCTACTGAGCCGACCTGTGACAGTCTCATTGTCACAGGTGGGCTAGAACTATGAGGTGAGTGAAAAGCACTCACCTCATAGTTCTCCTTTAAGGCACTCATACACCTGCCGATTATCGTACGATCACGGGTGACCCTGCGATAGTACGATAATCGGCAGGTGTATGGAAGGTGTGCGACTGTTTCTACTGTACTGTACTGTACGTCTATTGTCTTTTTAGCACGCTTGAAAACCCGCCAAAAATAGTAAGATTCTCGGCAGGTTAGTGGCGTGCTCGGAAGACAAATGCCGAACGGGCCGGTGTGCCCAAGCGCACACTGCCCGCTCAGCATTGGAATTATCGGAAGCCCTCCCCTCAGCGGGGCGGGCTTGCGATGATCGCAAGTACGATCTGCCTGTCCAAGATGGGCAGATCGTACAAGATTTTAATTACCTTACATCCGAAAGTCGTGCGATGGTTGTAAGGTGTATGGGCACCTTTACACTTACCTGTGTAACACAGAGGTATGGGTCCTACACAGGTCCTATAGATCATTACCCTTAGAATTGTTAATTCTGCCTACAGTGTTACACTGAGATGATGTCATCCGTTTGATGCAGTCAGAAGGAAGCATATCCTTATTTCCCTTTTCCCCAGTAACCAGATTGCACATTGTAACAAATCACAAGGTCAGAAACGACAGCAAGGGGCTGATCTGTGCCAGAAATCTATGGGTAAACTAGAAAATCCCTTGAAAGCATGTGAGCATATTATGGCTCATGCACATGGATGCAAATACAGGAGTATGGGGATACAATACTCCTGTATCTGCGGCATCCGGGCGCCCCAGCTGCTGCGTTTTTGTGCCCATGAGATTGTTACCAGACGCTGCAAATACAGGCGTATTGTATGCTGTATGCCCGTACGCGTGTATTTATATCCATGTGTGTGAGCCCTAATATGCTGACATGCTCTCAAAGATGTTTTAGTTTACCCATAGTGTCCTAAAAAAGATCAGCTCCCTTCTGTAGCCTCTGACCTTCTGACTTGCTACAAAGTTGCAATCTGCAATCTGATTACTGAGAAAAAGAAGATTAAGGTGTATTTTACACTGTATGCCCATTCACTTGTATTTGCATTCATGTCCAAAAGCCCTTAAAATAAACATTTTATATCTGTGTTCAGACCATCCAATAATACTGCATGCTAAGGAGATATGTATAATATATTGTAATGCACCTAATGAATAATAATGACAATAATAATAATAATAATAATAATAATTCTATAGCACTTCTTTACCCTGTGGTCTCAAAGCGCTTATTAAATTGGCATTAGATCTTTAAAGTGAAGCTGCACCACGATCATCTAACCTATAGCACTGTCCTAGAAATTTCGAATGGGGATGCTATCTAACTTGCCTGCCACTTAAGAATGCAGAGAAGGAGGATTTGTTTGTCTTTATTAAACGAAATGAATTCATAACACGGATTTGCCATCTAGGCCAGATTAAATGGATCCCTAATTGTTCCTTATACAAAAACATAACACAAACTGGATATCAAGCTTGCTGCGGATTAAGTGTTGGATGAAGATTTGCATCTTCCTGGACCATAATTGGACACTAAAGGATTATTATCTTTATGGAAAGCTGTTTTGTTTTGTACAACTTTTTTACAGACTGGACTTGGGGATCATAATTGGAGTAAAGCAGTAGAATACAAATGTGCTGAACTGCACAGCCTTTGTCCGAAAAAAAAGTGGACTGTACTCCTGGTGAGCACAGCCATTCATGGGAACATAGACAAACAACCTAGGCTCCAAGCTGTTTGAAGTCCATTTTTTTCTTGTCAGCACCAAAAGTTTCATGCCATCATGAAAAGGATTGATGCCAAAACCCCCAATTATTTTCACAAAAAAAAAATAGTACCAGGTTCTTGGCACCTAATCTAACTTACGGTAATTGCCAGATGATTTTAGGAGTATATTAGATATCCTTTCAGTGTCTAGTCATTCTTGTATGGATGACCAAAGTTATCCACACATGTGCATCTTTCAGAATGACCCAGCTAACTAGCACATTGAACATATGACATTTCTAACCTCTGTATTTCTTGTGCCATAGAGGGTCTTTTACATGGCATCATTGAATTGTACAATACATATTATTTTGCGTGAAAGTCTCACAGTATACAAGTAATTCCAAAGTCAACAAATTACTTCAGGAATATAAAAGTGAATATGCTGGTTAAATATTTCCTTTGCTGACTGTGCAGGGCTGTTAATTTGCTGCGGCTTACTCTCTATTGGAAGTGTGCCAGACAGGCAGTAAATGGGCATGTTGGATGAAAACGGCATTGAACGTACATTATTGCATATATACATTTGCCTTCTGTGAATAATTGCACATAAAAACTGACTGTAGGACAGCTTTGCAGCATTGTACAAAGTGACACTACTTAGAAATACACATTGATGAAGGTTCCTAAAAGTTCTTGTAAGTTTTCAGTGTACCATTTATTTTTTCATACATTTTTGTAGACAAGCCTGCAGAATTCAAATGTGCTCATTTATAAGAAGCAGATATAAATGAATTGTGCATTTTTCCTACAATTTATAGAGACTTCAGCTGCCATATAAGACATATGAACCTAAAGGAGCCAACTGATTAGCAACACTCTTACTCTTTTGCTTATATATATTTTTGCCCAAAGATGTGAGGGTGGTAGAACATTTGATTACAAGGCTAAGGGCAGTAAATCTCCTGAGCTCTTGAGAGGAAGGAAGAGAACGGTGCCAGGAAACTTTGACAGCCCCCTCTAATTTCAGGGCTGAACAAGAGCCATCAGGACACTTTTTCCAACCTGCTTCCTTAAGGTTATCAGCCAGTGAAAGTCTGCCTGCCATTAGATTGCCCAAAACAGCTTTATGTGACAGTTATCTAATGATTGTGGGCTGTCTAAGGTTTGTTAAACAAATATTTGATAGAGAATATTGCTTTGCTTTTCTCTGCCTTTTTTATGCGTATAGCACTTCCTTTTATCCCTTCACCTTCCATCTTCTAAACAGCTCTGATATTCCTAGCAGTCCAATCTGCAATAGCCAGAAGGGGAATGCTGGACAAGTCAAGCACTTCCAGTATAGTTGAGAAGAAAACCCTGAACAGGATTATAATCAGAAGCCAGTGGAAATGTCACATAATTGCTAATGGATCAGTACGTCTGATGGATTTATTGTAGCCAGACTAGAGCAGAGCTCAGAACCATGTGAGTAATGTAAGACAAGGCAAACAGAAAAACAACCTGTGTCACAAGCAGGCGCCAGGGTGCACTGTGAAAGACAGATCCTGAGAGTGTCTGGTCTTCACCAGAGCTCCTGGTGGTGCAGTTGTGCCGCAAGCACCCCAAGGACTCTTGTCTCTTTGGCTACATTCATAACTGTCTGTGTTTCATGCAGTGCTGTTTAAACACGCTAAGGTTTGTTATAATATACACTGATCAACCGTAACATAATGACCACTGACAGGTGAAGTCAATAACATTGATTTTCTTGTTTCAATGGCACCTGGAAGTGGGTGGGATATATTAGGCAGCAAGGTAACATTTTGTTCCTGAAGATGATGTGTTGTAAACAGAAAAAATGGGCAAGAGTAAGGATTTGAGCGACTTTGTGAAGAGCCAAATTGTGATGGCTAGATGACTGGGTCAGAGCAACTCCAAAACTGTAGGTCTTGTGGTATGTTTCCGATCTGCAGTGGTCAGGACCTACCAAAAGAGGTCCAATGAAGGAAAACCTGTGAACTGGCGACAGGATCATGGGCAGCCAAAGCTCATTGATGCATGTAGAGAGCAAAGGCTGGCCCATGTAGTCCAATCCAATAGAAAAGCTACTGTAGCTCAAATGGCTTGGTGCCAGATACCACAACATACGATTCAGAGATCTAATGGAGTCCATGCCTTGACAGGTCAGGACTGTTTTGGCAGCAAAAGAGGGACCTACTCAATAGTAGGCAGATGGTCATAATGTTATGGCTGATCAGCGTATGTTACAATTTGTACCAATAGAAAGTGTGTTTTCTAGAAATTAAACCAAGGATCCAGCAATCAGGATTTGTTTTTAACACTGTATTGATAAACCAACAAAAGGTAAATGTATGTGATTAACTTGCATAGCCATTGACTTGTAGAAAACACAATAAATAGCATGGCAAAACCAACCATAAATTCCAGTGAACAGCGCTCCTTACAATCCAAACACTTTGCTCTAGATCCTTCCCTTATAGGTCCCACATTTAAGTTAGAAGCAAAACACATATGCCAATGTACACTAACCCTAATACTCCCGAGGTGATGTACCACAATGGAGACCGCTATTGTGCCATAAATAACTACGGTTGGTATCCAGAGATGAAACAATTAAATATTCTGAGCTTATTTTCATGACATCTCTATAGGTAAACCAGCCAAGCAGAGATAAGCTAGAAGGTAAATGTTTGCCCTTTATCACAGCTAATTAGGGCTGACATGAGAATAGTGGTTTATACTACACACAGAATTTCTTTCAGTTTACTGTCTACATTAGTAACATATTGACAGTTAACTATGGTAAATGTATCTACAAATGTGAAGACTGCAGAATAAATACATATACACTGCCTGTCAAAAAAAAAAAACAATCACCACCTGGATATAGCTAAGCAAATAGGCCTTCCATTGGATAATAGGTCTTGGTTCATCAATGTTATGTGTCCAAACAATTAGGTCAGTTCCTACCTGAATATACTGAATGCCCAGGTTTTTTTTATCAATGGATTTTTCTTCCCCGATGGTACATTGGGCATATTCCAAGATGACAATGCCAGGATTCATTGGGCTCAGATTGTGAAAGAATGGTTCAGGGAGCATGAGACATCATTGTCACACATGGATTGGTCACCACAGAGTCCAGACCTTAACCCTATTGAGAATCTCTGGGATGTACTGGAGAAGACTTTAAGCAGTGATCCGACTCTCCCATCATCACTACACCATCCTGGTGAAAAATGAATGCAACTCTGGATGGAAATACATGTTGTGACATTGCATAAACTCATCGAAACGATGCCACGGTGAATGTGTGTCATAATCACAGCTAAAGGCAGTCCAACTAAATATTAGAGTGTGTGACTTGTTTTTTTTATACAGGCCGTGTATGTACTTGCCCATCATAGGTAATTGCATTTATTCTGATGATTTTTGAGTGCTGGCCTGAAAAAAAAGGGGAATATTTATAAATTTGGCGAATGTGACAGTCACCAAACTTTCACCGCAGGTGAATCATCCTAGCAAATGTTTACATATACAGGGAATGATGAACCATCAGTGAAAGTTTGGTGAACATCACATTTACTGCATTGTAAATATTAGTCTACAAGAATTTCCCAATCTCTTGAATTAAAGCTAAATGATACAAAAGAAAAAAAATATCTTACAATTGAAGTGCACAAAGATTGACCTATAGAAGAGGTTGTATGGGGTATGTATTTCTGACATTAGAATCTGCTTATGCAGCTTGTCCATCACTGTTCCTTACAACCTTATCAAAGTTTTATTTAATGCACCGGACCGTATGTGAGCACACAAATAGTTATATTTCTGCACAAGTTTAGTAGATTGTAGAAATTGTAACGGAACTGGATTAACCTGGTTGTTATGGGCAAGACTTTCACTTCTCCTTTCTCTTTTATATAATGCCTTTTCTGGGCTTACCGCGCAAATAAAGGGTGTATGATTTTGATTTGAACAAAATTTACCAACAACAATGCAGTGTAAAGCTATCCATACTTGCATACATTTACCTTGTCCAGTCTTAAAATTCGGATTCATTATTCCATCTATTATAAACATCATGGAAGAAGAAGTCTCCAACCTTCGGCTATTGTATTCAGACAGCTGGCAACCGTAGATATCGGAATACCTGAACAGTGACTGAATCTTATTGGATGTATTCACTGTTTGGCAGACAATTTTCCACATGGTTCCTCTCATTTTTCTATCAAAGTTTACGGAGCTTGGTGGTGCCAACAGGGCTTTCTATGGTTCAAATTGGCCAATAATCAAGCCGTATATGGCTATCGTAAGAGCAGAAATGAATAGCTAATTTCGATTTTAGGTCCCCACACGACACAGTTGGTAGATTTTGTTGACCTGAGAGATCCAAATCTAAATGTGTGAATGCCAGCTTGAAACTTTACTGTACCAGTGGTTGACCAAGTTCAACAAACAGTTATATGCTACCACCAACAGATTAGGCCAATCAGGACTACAGCCTATTACATGACAAATTTCTACTGTACTATCGAAGTAGGCGTATGACAACAAATGTGGTCATCCTGGTCATTTTGCTCTGTTTCAAGAGCCACTTTTTGGACCTCGATCCTTCTGGGTAGTATGGTCACCAGCTGAATCAGCACAATCCACAGCCAGCCTAACTCTCCAATAAGAATCTTAATCTAATACAGTTTTACCTCTGAAAGCACTTTACGGAGGATGTTTGCTGGTCATTTGAAGTGTAAAAAGACATTCATCTTCGAAGCCTAGTGTCTGCAATGAAGGCTAGCAATAAAATAAGGGAACATGAAAGAAGAAGGGAGGGCCTATCCAAACTGTGACATCCGCGTCCGTACAGTTTTTTTTCCTCCATCTTGTAATTACCAGACCCCATGCCAGTCTATGGGGAATCGGATGTAAACGGACATCAGATTACCCCCGATCTGGCACGATGTGGTCCAGCAAATGGAACACTTTTCCGTTTGCTTTACCAGACACGGCCAAAGGCGGGGGCAACCAGGTGTAACCGGACTCCCATCCGTTTACATATGGCTGCCCATAGACTTGCATTGGGCATCCGATCGGGTCCTCCTGAAAAACTGACCCGATCAAAGTGACCATGTGAAAGGGGCCTTAGGGTTTTAGGTCTACTTTAATCCGTCATTGGGAGGACAAAATAGTGAGAAAAAAAGCAAAAGTTGCAATTTCCGAGCTCATTATTTATGTTGAAGGGATTCATTATAGAACATTTCTATGATGTAAATAAAAATGTGATCAGCCAGGTACATTTGTGTTCTTTTTATGTCAAACGTGTGAATTGTTTTGAACAAATCCCCCTATATAGATGGTAGTGGATTTGGATAAGGGAGTTTCACTAGCAATTGGTATACCCAAAGCCAGCGTTTATTAAGTACTACTCACTGAATGTTTTAGGCCTTACTAGCCAAGGTTGCTTCAGAGGTTGGCGGGGAGTTCCTTTGAACCATGATCAATATCTGCCTCTCAGATACAGTATGTAACAACTGACATCAGTGAACATTTTAACTATCAGTAAGGGGGGCATTCTTCACATGTGAACTTTAGATATAGTACTGTATTTATTGGCAGGGTTTACCTGAGACATGAAAGTAATTTCTAATATCAAACCGGTGGAGGAAGACTGGTATATCCAATTAGAAACATTGTTCTTATGCATTAGCATAATGATGAGGGCTTTTTTGCCAGAATGTTTTCAAGTCAATGAAGGATTTACTTGTTCTGTGAGGGCATCAATGCACATTGTGGTCATTGGTTATTCAAACATGGAGATTAGTGATGAGGCTGGGCTTGGTGTGAACCCAGTTCGACTGAGTTCACCCAAGCACACTCAAAACTCTTATTGCCGCCCCCTTCTTCTGGCCCAATCAGTTACAGGGAGGCACATTCACGCAGCTCAGGAATACATCACAAAGGGGTGGGGAATGTTCCCGCTGCAACTGTCACCACTACAGCAGGCAGTCAGAGTTTTCGAGCAGGCTTGGGCAAATTCAGGGGAACTGGGTTTGTACCAAGTCCAGCCTCATTTCTAATGGAGATGTGTCAGCAGGCAATCAATACTAAAAAGACATCTGTGCTGAGATCATGCTGCCATTGCTGACCTCTCCTGAAAATGCTAGTTGTCAGGTTACCATACTCATCCCATGGCTTCAATACTTTCTGAGTCACTGATATTGAACAGGTTTCCGTTCCGTGTAAATCTATATGTATGTGGTTTCCTAGATATCAATTTAATAGCAAATAAAGATTCCTCTCAGGGGTGTAATTCTAACTCAATTTAAAATCAACCACGTACAGAAGCTAAAACCTTGAAGAAGAGCAACTTGTCCAACTAGCATCTATTATGCAGAGCTTCTGTGCCAGAATAATCGGCCTTATTCTTCTTTTACAGAATAGACTGCTAATTATATTGCTAACTATTAAATTTCACTTAGCAGATACCATACAGCTTACATGTAGTGTAATTAGTCTCTAGCTTTGCTAATATCCTCATTTGCCACTAACAGTTTTGGATGGCAATTGAAACTGTTTGGACCCTTGACTGATTAAAAGTAGTGGCTGGTTCTCTATTCATTGTGTGCACAATGGTCATTAACTAGATAAAAGAAAAACACAGTAGTGTAAATGATAGCTAGCTGATTACTCTTAACCAATTGACTTCAGCATTGAGGAAAATTAATATGACCCACAGTAATCAGGAGTTTGGTGCATGCAACTCATTACCTAGCATCTCTAACTACATCAGAGTTACTCATAGATCATGATCTGTCTACAGATTGATTTAATAGAGGTGGTATATCATGATTTAATTAAATCAGATACATTTTAGCTAGAGCCAAATGGCCCAATCCTTGCTTGCTTGCTCAAGAAGCAGAACTGAAAGAAGTCCAAAGAACCAGACTAAAAGTAAAGCTGACCCAAAGAAAACAGCAGCAACTTGGGTCAGAACTAACCCACATACTTGCTTTAGGTCAGTGAAGGAGAATGCATTGAAGCAGGAATATCAGCATGGAAACCAGCAAATTGCATTTTCAGAGCCGCTCCCGTATTTTTCTTGTGACAAGTTTCCGTGTGACTATTTTATTGACTTACAAATGAAGGTAAAATAATTTAGCCAGGAAAGGGTCATGGGTTTATTTAAATAGGGATGAAGAAGATATGTTACATTGCCTTGGCAGAACTGCCTTTCTCTTAAATATATGAACTGTCTTTTTCTTATTTAGCATTCAGCTGCCTTGAGAGAACAGCAGCCGCCCAGAACCAAGAGAGAAAAATAAACTCAGGGACTCACAATTCTCTTTAGGCCCCTATTTAGCTGATATAAATGAACGTGGATTATTTTACCTTTTTGTGGAGATGGTTCTGGCATCTTGATTAGGGAGTGGATGAGTAATTTTGTGGTTTCTTTGGTGAGGAAGGGGCGTATTTTGGAAATGTTACGAAGGTGAAGGCGGCAGGATTTGGAGAGTGAATGGATGTGGGGAAGAAAGGTGAGGTCCGAGTCAAGGATCACACCTTGCCATGAGGGGAGGGCTGGATAGTTGTGTTAACAATCTCAAGGGAAAAGTTAGGGGAAGGTGCACGGGCCGGAGGAAATATGAAGAGCTCAGTTTTTGAAAGGTTGAGTTTTAAGAAGTGTTGCGACATCCAGATAGATATGTCAGTTAGTAGATTAGTGACACGCAAGGACACTGAGGGGGAGAGTTGCGGAGTAGAGAGATAGATTTGAGTGTCATCGGCATAGAGATGGTATTGGAAGCCATGTGAGGTTATTAACTGACCAAGAGAGGAGGTGTAGATAGAGAAGAGAAGGGGTCCAAAGACAGAGCCTTGGGGGACCCCTACAGAAAGAGGAAGAGGAGGGGAGGAGTTAGATTTGTAGGTGACACTAAAGGAGTGCTTAGACAGGTAAGAGGAGAACCATGAGAGAGCAGAATCTTGCAGGCCAAGTGAGTAAGTTTTTTGAGGAGGAGCAGGTGGTCCACAGTGTCAAAAGCAGCAGAAAGGTCTAATAGCAAGAGTAAGGAGTAGTGACCATTGTGTTTAGCTGTTATTAAGTCATTAGTGAGTTTTAGGAGGGCGGTTTCAGTGGAGTGTAGGGGGCGAAAGCCGGACTGCAAGGGATCAAGAAGGTTGTTATTAGCGAGGTGGCGGCTCAGGCGGCTGTAGATAAGGCATTCTATGAGTTTGGAGGAGAATGGGAGTAAGATTACGGTAAGATTATTATAATCTATTTCTCTGATTAAATGATTACAGACAGGCCTCTGTTCTATCAAAGTTTGAGACTACGTTAGAATGTGTGACCAGTGACGTGGTCACACATTTTAAAGTAATATCGCCCAGTTTTTTGGCGGTGGAATAGGTGAAGCATTCCAACGCTTTCTACACTGTTCCAGGGCAGATCAGCATCGCAAATCGCATGTGCAGGAGAACCGATCTGCCCTGAAACAGCTGATAGGTCCTGAAATGTCACTTCTCTCCGACTGCGATCTCACATTCCACCGCACTCACTAAGTCGGATAGAAGTGACATTTCAGGACCGATCAGCTGTTTCAGGGCAGATAGGTTCTCCTGCACATGCGATTTGCGATGCCGATCTGCCCTGGAACAGCTGGGAAAGTGCTGGAATGCTTCACCTATTGACGGTCACACATTCCACCGCTGAAAAAATGGGCGGGATTACGTTAAAATGTGTGACCACGTCAACGGCCACACATTCTAACGTAGTCACAACCTTTGATAGAACATCACCATCAGGGGGGTATGGCCGGTACCCATGTGAGGGGTCTGGGGGGCCTCTTACACGGGTATCAACTGTATCGGGGCGGCATGGCAGAGGTGACAGGGGAGGGGGTGGAGGAGGCCGGGCCCCAGCGGCAGCAGGTAAGAAGAGTTGGGAGGAGGTACAGGGAAAGGGATCCCGACGGCCAGACCAGCCCATCTGGGACCCTGCAGAGCCCACCATAGAGAGTCTAAGGACAGGTGGGCTATGCTGGATCTATGGTGTGCTCTGCAGGGTCTCAGGTAAGTCCAGCACGCTACTGCAATATTAGAGACCGCTGGGGGCCTCTGTGATCCGCTCCCGTGCCCCCCCACGTCCATCCATCTTGGGAGGGGGGCCCAAGAAAAAATCTGGCACCAGGGCCCTTTGGTTATTAGGTCTGCCACTGCTGACGACAGTTTGCAGCTACTGACATATGCCCCCACTGCGTGTGCTTTCCTTTCCTTCACTCCCCCACAGAGAGATATGAACAAACACCTAGTACTACTTGGTGACATTTTCAGAAGGTTCTGTACTGGATGTTGGAACTGCCAATCACCAGGCTCCGCCTACTACATGGTGTCAGACAGAGAGTGTTTTGGTCCTGTGTACACAGCAATTACATTACTTTGAAGCTTATACAAGTAGGAGAGTAAAGAGAGGGAAAGCATAAGCAGCAGTCTGCATGAATAAAGGCCTGACATATAATATAAAACAACTTTATATTTTTTTCTGGAAATCTCTACATTTCATCATTAAAAAGCAGTTCTTAAAGTTGAACTTTAGGCAAGGCACCTCATAAACGTTTCATTTGCAAGCTGCAATCTTTCGGCATTGATCCAAATGGTGTGTACTTGGATAGAGAACTGGCTAAGTGAACTTGTCCAGAGAGTATTAATAAATGGCTAATTTCCCAAGTGGTCCTCGGTTGACAGTGGCACGCCACAGGGATCTGCCTTGGGGCCATTGCTGTTCAACCTGTTTGTCAATGATATTGGGACTGTTAATAGCAATATTTCAATTTTTTGCTGATGATATCAAAATGTGTAGAGTAGTAAACTCGACAGAAGACATAGAAATAGTACAGGAAGATTTGGATAAAATAAGGGGGTGTTCATCTATATTGCAGATGAGGTTTAATATTGAGAAGTGTAAGGTTATGCATTTTGGAGTTAAAAATACGAGAGCAAGCTACTCATTAATGGGCGTTCCACAGGGGGAATGAGAGGTGGAAAAAGATTTGGGAGTCCTATTGGACTGTCGCCTTAGTAACAGCATGCAAAGCCAGACAGCAGCAAATAAGGCGAGCAGGGTACTATCATGTATAAAAAAGGGAATGTACTGTAAAGACAAATGCATAATTCTGCCCCTGCACAAAACACTGGTCTGGGCACATCTTGAGTATGCAGTTCAGTTTTGGTCACCGATCAACAGAAAGGATGTCCTTGAGCTGGAGAGAGTCCAGAGAAGGGCGAAAAAGCTAACAAAGGGGTTAGGGGACCTAAACTATGAGGAAAGACTGCAAGCGTTAAACTTGTTCATTCTTGAAAAGAAGAGACTGAAAGGAGACATGATATTAATGTTCAAATTGTTTAATGCTGATGGGATAATCAGTAATAAACTGTTTACTGTTGGTTCTGTCAAGAATACAAGAGGCCACCACCTGAAACTGGCAGAGAAAAGGTTTAACCTGAGGCCTGGTTCACACCAAAACGCAAAACGCTCAAACACAGAAATCCCATTATTTCCGATGGGTATGGTTCACACCTGGGCGTATTACAGGCCGTATGAACGCGCTACAAAACACCCTACGCCCAAAGAAGTACAGGAGCTTCTTTGGGGCGTTTTTGTCGTGCGTTTCCATTGGGATTTTTACAGCGAATTGCGGTAAAAACGCACGTCACGAAACGCGCGACAAACGCGCATATTCGATACGCCTAGGTGTGAACCCAGCCTTAAACAGCAAAGCGGATTCTTTACTGTGAGAGCTGTAAAATTGTGGAACGCCCTTCCACAGACAGTGGTATCAGCTGAGAGTATGGAATCATTCAAGAACCATCTAGATACTTTTCTCAGTGCACAAGATATATAGGGGTACAGGTCATCTTAGTAACAAACACACACACACACAGACAAAACCCAAAAGGCTGAACTCGATGGGCCTGAACCTTAACAACTATGTAACTAAACAAAGCATACATTAATGCAGTCCTGCAGACATTAATACATTACTAAATTCATTTTTTTTAAATGCAAGCAGTCTAAGTTTTTTAATTTGCCTTGGCATCAACCTCTTGCAGTCCCTGTACTGCAGAGCTTAGAGTGGGAGAGGAAGAAGCAGCACACAAAGTCAATTACTTCATGTGTTGACAAGAAGCATGCTGATAGAAGGAAAACTGAAGGGTGACAGAGAGAAGAGCTCATAACTACAATGTTGGAAGGCCCATGGCAGCCTAGGCTCAGACAAAGTCAGTTAAATGATACTGGTCTTCATTTAGGGCAGAGGTGTCAAACTCAAATACACAGTGGGCCAAAATTTAAAAAATGCGAGGGCCGGGCTGGTTCACACAGTATAATACCATGGTCTAAAGTATATCACACAGTATAATACAGCGGCAAAATCGGTAATCGGCATCGGCGAATGTTGCAAAAAAAATAATACTCGTACTGGATACCAAAAAACTGGTATTGGTGCCTCCCCAATATATATATATATATATATATATGTATATATATATATATATACATATGCAATTACTGTAAGGATTGTGGACGGTGTGTATGTGTCATCTAGGTTTCTCACATACACACATGGCATGGTGAGGGGCTCCAGGATTCTTGACTTTATGATTGATGTGGAAAGAACAAATGTTAAAGAGCAGCTCTCCTGTTCTGGGTTCTTTTGTAGAGCTTGGCTGGGAATAAGCCTCCTTTCCTAGCTTACCAACTTATCTAGTAGCCAGACCTCATTATTTGTCTGATTTGTGCACCGGCCATTATATATATATGAGCTGACTGACCAGCCAGAAATAGGCTACTGAGCAAAAACATAGGTACTCCACCAACCACCCCCTCTTGAGCTGCCTGAACGTGACCATCTTGCAGAGCAAGTGTTAGGTAACTTGTGTTAGATAAATAATGGACAAATAACTATCCCAATAAGGCTGCACTTGTATAGATATTATATGTAGTATGTCCTGTTCTCCTGTTCTGGGTCCAAGGAGGCTTTCTAGATCTTTAGGTGGGAATAAGCCTCCATTCCTACCTTACCATCCTACCTGGTAGCCAGACCTCATTATTAGTCTGGGCTGTCCACAGGCCATTAAATATGTGAGCTAACTGTTGTGCAGAGCTCTCTATTGCTCTCTCTGCTGGGGGAGCCTGCTGCTGGGTGAAAAGGCTGAATGGTGGCAGAACAATAAAAAAGTACAAGATCTGCATGTTTGTGCTGGGGAACCTATTAGGGGATTAGGGAACTGATCTGAATTTCGGCCTCATTCAGACTGTTTGCATCCAAGGGTGTGTATCCATACCTTTACATTCTCTGCAATTGTCAGGGAGTGTGAGATTTGTCCCCTCACCATTCTTGCTGATTGTTGCACTGCAGTGGTGACAAGTAGAGATGAGGCTTGCATGGCAAAAACCCAGCCTCAGCCTCATCTCGTGTGACAAGGCAGGGGGACAAGGCTGAGACACCACTGCTCTTACAATGGGTCTTAAACTGCAGACTAATGCTAGTCATTAACTTGCTAACTTATAGCAACTCCTAGGTCGGCCATTGCTTAACTCCACAAATGTGTATGAGACTTTATAGGGTCAACAGGAAAAGGCAAAGAAAACCCTCTGAGGAAAGAAAAAATCCTAATCCCAAACATGATGACAAAGATCTAAGCAGTGATATGTTATATAATATAGGTGTCAGGTGTCAGTGTGCGCGCGTGCGCGCATCTACGACGTATTGTGGCACCAAACGGGCTATTTAAGCTCAACCCCTCCATGTCTCCAGTGCTGAGTACTCTTCAGCTTTGTTCATTATATCCTGTGCCTTTTTCCTGTCGTGTTGTTTCTTGTTGCTGACCCCGGCTTGTTCCTGACCCTGCTGATCTTCCGGTATCCTGACCCTGGCTTGTCTGACGATTCTCCAGCTTCCTGCCTGTTCCTGTATTGCCTGCATGTTATCGAACCCGGCCTGTGACCCGACTACGAGTTTGTCATTTGCTACACTACCTTCCTGCCTGCACGTTGCCGACCCGGTCTGCCTGACTTCGAGTATCTTCTGTCTGCCTCCCTGCTGTGTGTTTATACTAAATTACGCAGCAAAGCGGCTAACGGACTTCAACCTAGCACCCAAGTCTTCATTCCGGCACCCATGCCCCGCTGTGCCCCAGAGTAACTGTATTCACTATCAGGCTTTCTGGGACCAGAGTTGCAAGAGAGAGGCCGCCCTCGTCATCTCAAGCTCCATCAGGTGCGTGACAATAGGATCTTCTACATTTGCCCACCTACTACAGTATTTGCATTGCAGTAACCTCTTGATGACGCCATTAAAATGGAGATACCAGCATCATATTGGTTTCCATGACATAACTACACCTCAGAATTCCTTTTCACATTCAGGGGGGAGATTTCAATGAATTTTGTAGATCTCAGTAGATATTCTGGACCACAAGAAGTCACTACATGCCAGAAGTCACTATATGCACAAAATCCACATATGGGAGATCAAAGACCTCCCTAGTGTTCAGCAGTATGGCTGCATTCCAAGCCCTTTGAATGCATTGGTGATGCACAGACATTGTACCTTCTAAAATATCCAGAGTTTTGGTAATTATTACTGGCATCAGACATCAGCTGTGAGTCATAGGAAAAAGTTTGCCAAGTAGGCACAGAATATGGAGCGCCTATCTCTCTGTAACTGTCATTCTTGTAGGCTAATAGTCCACTTACATGGATAAAAAGACCATTTGATTTTTCGCATGTAAACACAAAATACAAGGTGACAAAGAAATGACTCATAACGCTGCCAATCTGTCTTCCATCTGGTAAAAAAAGTCTTTCTTCTAAATAGCAACAGATAATTTGAGTCCGTTAAATGAAATTACAGGTGTATGGATTTGTTCCAGACAGAAGCGTACATTCACTGCACGCAATCAGGATCCTAATTCTTTACCTCTGAACAATAGACATAAAACCGGTGTTTGGTTAACTACTCTCTTTTGTTCCAGCACATTAAGTGAGCTTCAGACTCTGGTAGGTGTATGTGCCATTTATCTCCCTTCAATAGCACAGCATAGGAGCACAGCTGATACATTAATGTAACCTTTTTCTCCTCATTCCTGTCCCTGTAGGCTTATATAGACTGTGCTGCTTGGACGTGATTTCAAACACTCTTTTATTTTTGTTATTCAATTATAACTTGAAGGAGATCTAAAGTCACAGGATACACTTTGATAATAGCAATGCAAACGATAGTGATTTTGGACAATCCAATAGAAGCTTACTTAAAAAAGTTTTGAGTGCTGCCTATCTGCTGGACATCTCTTTTAACTACCTGGATTCCCTGCATTATTATTATTATTGTTATTATACAGGATTTATATAGCGCCAACAGTTTGGCCAGCGCTTTACAATATAGGGAACATTATTAAAATACAATTCAAGATTAGATGGCAAGGAGGGTCCTGCCCGTGAGGGCTTACAATCAAAGAGGCATGTGGTTTGCTTTTGAATTCTAAGAACTACATATCCCATATTACATTGCTACTTGCAAGCAGTGGTGGTCACATATTCAGCACCTCCTGTAGTCCAGTCAGCAGGCTCTGTGAAATGGGTGATACACCGGTGCATATTCCCAGGGCATAGTGAATATGTCTCACTGCATTAATGGAAGTAATTCCTGTAGGTTTATTCAAAAAGAAAGTTTACAAACATCAAGATAATTCTGAATAATAGGAGTAAGATAGAACTAATGGAAAATTAAATGTGGAAATGAATAGACGATTTAGCATTTTTACCTTAGATACACTGTAAACACAACTTTGTGTTTCTGAATGAAATGTTAAAGGGGTTACACCTTTAAAAGGAAGTGTGGAAAGCCTCTTTGACTCTGAAATTAGCATATGAAAAGGGGACCGCAGTGGCCACATTCTCAGATGGCCCACCAGCCATCTACTGTCTTTACTTAGAATGCTGGATTCCCACATGACTAATCTTTTATTTCCATTCCACACAAAAATATCCCTTAGGCAGAGAAATCCCAAAAGTCGAGTTGTCTAATAAACAGGTAACAAAGAATATATAATATGTTAATTTTTAATGATCGTAGAAAAAGTACAAAAATTATATCCCATCGGATACGCGTGATACGCCCCTCTGAAGAAGCCCCACTTGCTGGGGGGAAACGCGTTAGGGACAACGTGTTACCGGCTTCCCTCAAAGCCCTGGGCTCACTGCTTGAATATTTTCATACGTCTAGTTGGCGGGACATTAAAGCACCGAGCGGATCGAGCTAGGCTTGCTTGCACACCTCAGCAGCAGTTAGACCCCTGATCCCGTGCTCCCTGGACACACTGATTTTGGAAATCCATTCCTCTCTGCCCTACTGTGCGGCCGCAGGAGAGATTTCTGGTTACTCTACATGCAGGAAATCAGTGGATCCATTACAGGTGATTACCCAGACGAGCTGTGTGAGAAGCAATGTGATCTTCACTGCCGAAAGGAAACAACTCTTGGGATTACAAACCATCATATGGATACACTCTATATGTTTGCTGAAATACCATTCCTATACCCAATACGGAACTCAGTGTGGACCGTCACATTGCTGCTACAAATTAAGTGAGTAGTCTTGGCGTTTTTTATACAATTGTATCCGATCTACTCTCCACAGTTTAAACTATCTAGCAGTGACTGCCTGCCACCCTTTGTGGGAAATCATATTACCAGCATCACTGACACCCATTTACTTGAGCTGTTGAAGGAAAGCCTTTGTAATTTTTGAAGGTTTTAAATGTGTCTGTGCGATGTGATATAATTTTTGTACTTTTTCTACTATCATTAAAAATTAACATATATTCTTTGTTACCTGTTTATTAGACAACTCCACTTTTGGGATTTCTCTGCCTAATGGATATTTTTGTGTTGAATGTATTTTTTTGAAACCCAGGAGGTCTATTTCTTGTTGACTTATTGCGATACTCCCTTTCCCTTGTGTGTTTAACATTTTTAATCTTTTAATTACTTTCTGTTTTAGGAGGTTTTTCCTGACTTGCTTCCTGTGTGTCAGACAGAACGGGTGTCGGATAGAACAGGAGATGTTATAAACCTCTAGAACAGTTAGAACAGTAAGGTTTCTATTGGTTTCTATTGCTGTCTTTGTCCCTTTTTCAAGAGATGTATGCTTACTTCCTGTCTGAATATTGGGTATCAGGAAGAAGAAGAAGAATACATCAATCTCTTGGGGCTCTATGAAAAAACAGGATTTTTGTACTTATAATCCTTTTTTTGGAGAATTAATTTAGGGACACAAAATCATGGCATCAGAAGAGGCAGAACCCAAAGATTAAGACCATAAGCTTGATTGATGATTTGTCTAAATAACCAGGAAATGTTGGAATTAGAAGCTTGTTTCCCTTGGTGGGAATGACAAAGAAAGTGTCAGTCTTTCTAATGGAGGCAGTGGCTGCGAGGTAGACATGCACAGCAGCAACTATATCTAGACAATGAGGGGAAATCTCCTTCTGATGTACTGGGGCCAGATAGATAGGAGCACAATGTTCTGGCTAAGGTGACATTCTCAAACCAGCTGGAGAAGGAAGGAGGCTCTAGGTCTTAATACCACCTTGCCTGGTGTAAAACCAGAAAAACTTCTTTACAGGACAAAGCCACAAATTCAGACACAGGCCTTACAGAGGTGATGGCAACAAGGAAAACAACCTTGTCAGTCAGTGTGGAAAGGAGGCTATCCCTGAGAGGTTCAAAGAGTAGTTTTTGAAGTTCCAAGGGAACCAAGTGAAGTATGCTTTACATTTGCAATGGTAGTTTACTTTGTTACTCTTGTGACTGCACCCTCATTTGGGCTTTAAAATGTGTTGGAGTTTGGAGTAGGGATGGATAAACCCCCTGCCAGGTAATTTTTTTTGATTGCCTTTGTACCTTTGAGACGTTTCCCATCACTTCTCATCCAACAGACACAACAGGAAGTTGTAAGTAAGTAAGGAGAATTCCCCTCTTAGACAGTTTTCCCCAGAAAGGGTGTCCCCATGCAAAGATTTCATATAACCTGTTGTTCTGGGAACAACTATCATTATTATTATACAGGATTTGTATAGCACCAACAGTTTGCGCAGCGCTTTACAATATAAGGAAGACATTACAGTTACAATACAAATCAAGATAAAATGGTAAGGAGGGCCCTGCCTGTGAGATCTTACAATCTAAATTTTGAAATGGAGAAAGATTTGGGGGTCACTGTAGACCATAAACTCAATAATAGATTACAGTGCCAGGTTGCGGTAAGCAAAGCTAGTAGAGTCCTGTCCTGCATCAAGAAGGGAATGTTTTGCAGGGATAAGTCTATAATATTGCCACTCTACACATCACTGGTTCGGCCTCACCTGGAGTATGCGGTGCAGTTTTGGGCACCGGTACACAGAGGGGATGTCCTTGAACTCGAGAAAGTCCAGCGAAGGGCGACCAAACTCATCAAAGGGATGGAGGACAAGAGCTATGAGACACGGTTACTAAATTTAAACATGTTCACGCTGGAACTTAGGAGATTAAGGGGGGACATGATTTTCACATACAAAATGTTCCATAGTCATAGCAACATTAGCAATAAACTCTTCACGATTAATTCCGTAACAAAGACTAGAGGACACCACCTAAAACTGGTAGAAAAAAAATTCAAACACAAGGGACGAAGGGGATTCTTCTCAGTTCGCGCGGTTAGGGTCTGGAACTCACTGCCGCAAGCAGTGATTTCAGCTAATAGTCTGGAATCATTCAAGAGGCTTTTGGACGATTTCCTGAGAAACGGTAATATACAGGGGTACAAGTACTCCTAAAAACGAGATGACGCGAGGATCTTTACACCCACACACACACACAATAGGTTGGACTTGATGGACATATGTCTTTATTCAACCTCAAATACTATGTAACTATGTAACTATGTAACTATGTAACTATGTAAAATTTTGGATTTTCCCACACTTTCTCTCTCTGTGACATTAGTCAACAGTAGAAATAGAGGGGTGAATCTCCCCAAAGGGTACAGAGACAATATTTAAACCTTGACAGAGGTTCTAACCCTTCCCAACTCTATTGAAGATTCATTTTCTCAAAAGAGTGGGTTATTACCTCTGTATATATTGCAATGCATGTCTCTGTTGGAGTCAACAGCAAAAATAAATATGCTTTTTATTACAGAAGTAAATAGTTAGAAGTTCTGTATGGTTTTTATTAATAGATTTCCTTTCATGTCCTGTCTCATTACGATAGCTTAAAGAAAGGGAAATTTCTCCCTCCACGTGGAGAGTGAGGGAGTGAGTGCACTCACTCCAACTGAAGAAAACTTCTGCCAGTTGATACATTTGAACAGCTTCTGTTTTCTTTCCAAACCAATTGGCTTTACACTGAAAATGGTTAGATGTGCAGAAAGGCTTTTGCTTCTGAAAGATATTTCCACGGACATGCATATTCAAATTGCCCAAGCTTGTATTTATTTTAATACAGATGGGAGAAAAAAATGTAATCATCAGCAGACGTGACATACACTGGGAACCCTAAAACTTACATTTAGTAGTCATACATCACAAACGCATTTAGACAGACCAGTTTTAAGCATTAAAAATCTCTTCATTTTCCCTTTTCTTCTTTTTTTTTATGTTCACTTGTGCAGCTGAAATATGAACAAAGGAAAACCCTTCTTCTGAAAAAAAGAATAAAAGATTTGCTCAGTTGCAGAGTTGTATGATTCAGTGATCTATGGTTCATTACATCTTAGAAGATAAATTCTTTAATCCTGCATGCAGCCTTTAGTACCGCGATGTGCAGACCCCTGCAGAGCAAAAGGTAGTGATGTTTTCATAACCAGAAGGTTTCATGAGGCAGAATGACCCCTATACTTGAAGTTACAGATTACAGAAGTAGGGTCATGAAAAATAGAGACATGCTCCGGTCCAAGAAGATTAGCCCGTAAAATGTCATTCCGCTAGACCGCTATTTATTGATCTGGTTGATGAATACTGGCGTTCTGGAATAAAAGGAATAGGACATTGGTTTTCATGCATACTTGCACAGTATTTGTTGTGTGACTGATATATTTATAAGTCTGGCAGACTGATCACCCAGCTGTTAAAATCACACATGATATATCTACATTGGGTTCCGAAAGCAGATCAGTGCTGTAGAAATCTATTTTTTAATCCGGCATATTATTAAATAATAGGATTAATCAATGTTGCGCAGTCTTTCAAGATTTTGTTTGCTGCTTAAAGAGACCCTATCCCCGTGCTATTAATATCAGCAACAATATTCCCATAAGATTTTAGGCTGATTTACTGAACGATTTGAGATTGTTTGCACAATAAGTTGTGTTAATATTCGCAACAATTATCCAATCACGTGCAAATCAAATAAGAACATGCAGAAATACAGCCCCAAATATACACGAAATCATGCTTCACTCTTGCCTGACGGTACTCAACCTCCTGGCATACAAACTGCCATCTGGTGCAGACAAATATTTCAGATTTGGACTCATCAGTCCAGAACACGTGCTGCCATTTTTGTGTTTTTGTGGATAGTTGACTTGCGTGGCCTTTTTTTTCCGGGGATGGAATTTTAGCCACCGGTCTTACATGAAGACCACTTCAGTTGCTCTATGTGTGGTGTGTTGGGGTGCCACTTATTGTGTATGACACCCCAACACATAGCACAGTACAACCCAATGCAATGCAGCACATCACAGTAAGTATACAAAAAGTGTTGTGAAAAAAAGTTCATGGACATTTTTTCATCTGTTGTGGTGTGTTTCATTCATTATAAATGGGCTGTCTTAATGCAACACATGTTAATGTGTATCATAACTAGTGATGAGCCGAACACCCCAGTGTTCGGTTCGAATTCGAACTTTAGAACATGTGAAAAGTTCGAATTCGAACTCGAACTCAATGCAAGTCAATGAGGGTAGAACGTTGAAAATCAAATGTCCCCATTTTGAAGCCTGATATGCAATTTATTGGCCATAAAAAGTGTATGGGGATTCAGGTACTGCCCGAGGCATATGAATCAATGAAAAATGTTTTTTAAAAAATACAGTTTTTAAAGGAGCATCTGATTCGTACCACAGTCAATAGAGTACCAAGTTCGCACATCACTGAGCTCTGTCGCATAATCGTCGCTGTCGTCACTTTAAGTGTTTGATGACGAATTTCCCAACGAATCGCTATCACTCAATTCTGCAAGTGATTCTAATTTACTATCGCTGTTTTCTACCAGGTCTAAAACCGCTTTTGCCATGGACGTTCTAAAGTTTCATGGTGGAAAGAACAGTAAAAGTGCAGGCAGGGCACTGGGCAAAGCTCTAGGGATAAAATTGAAGTGAAATAGTTTGATAAATATATGTAATTATAGCAGATTACATTGTATTCTGTGTAAATGTCATGTTTGCACTTTTGAATTTCCCGCCGGCTCAGCCCCCCGCTGTGACGCCCGAAAACAAAACTGAAAGCCAAATGCCGGCATCGGCCGGGCGCACACAGCAGAGGACACCGCGGGCTTGCAGGGACAAGGTAAGTGACAGTTTTGCACAATCCCGTGGCTCGGGGTTACCGCTTTTGGTACTGAAAATTAACCCCGAGCCAGACTCGGGAATACCGCCAGGGAGGTTGAGGTCTGGTAGGAATATTAAGGAGGGACCCCATGTAAAAAAAAAAACTAAAAAAAGTGTGTGGGGTTCTCCCTTAAAGTCATATCAGACAAGGGCCTCTTCCCCACAAGCCCCGGGGCGTTGGTTGTGGGGGAGCGGGCAGGGGACTTATTCACATCAGGGTACCCCTTTAATAAAGTGGCACCCAGATGCGCCCCCCCCCCCTTTGGAATGAGTAAGGGGGACTTGT
>NW_017307054.1:193283-204125 GCF_000935625.1 Nanorana parkeri | reverse complement strand
TCCAAACAAGAGTCCAGTAGACATCCCGGGTATGATAAAGTTTGAAACACAAAATCATAAATTATAATATAATAAATAATTATAAAAAATTATAATATAATAATAAAAAAAATGGTCCAGTAAATGGGAATTCTGGGGGCGCTGCCTGATTCGTACCACAGTCAATAGAGTACCAAGTTCGCACATCACTGAGCTCTGTCGCATAATCGTCGCTGTCGTCACTTTAAGTGTTTGATGACGAATTTCCCAACGAATCGCTATCACTCAATTCTGCAAGTGATTCTAATTTACTATCGCTGTTTTCTACCAGGTCTAAAACCGCTTTTGCCATGGACGTTCTAAAGTTTCATGGTGGAAAGAACAGTAAAAGCGCAGGCAGGGCACTGGGCAAAGCTCTAGGGATAAAATTGAAGTGAAATAGTTTGATAAATATATGTAATTATAGCAGATTACATTGTATTCTGTGTAAATGTCATGTTTGCACTTTTGAATTTCCCGCCGGCTCAGCCCCCCGCTGTGACGCCCGAAAACAAAACTGAAAGCCAAATGCCGGCATCGGCCGGGCGCACACAGCAGAGGACACCGCGGGCTTGCAGGGACAAGGTAAGTGACAGTTTTGCACAATCCCGTGGCTCGGGGTTACCGCTTTTGGTACTGAAAATTAACCCCGAGCCAGACTCGGGAATACCGCCAGGGAGGTTGAGGTCTGGTAGGAATATTATCCTTTAACAAAGTGCAGCCCAGATGCGCCCCCCCCCCCTTGTGAATGAGTAAGGGGTACTTGTACCCCTACCCATTCACAAAAGGGTTAAAAAAATTAAATAAAAAAACAGACTTTTGGAGAAAAAACACAACAATGTATTTTATTGTAAAAAAAAATAAAATAATCCACCGACGTAATCAAGGGTCAATCACGATGTCCAGCATTGTGCACGACGATAACGACTCAACGAAATAAAAAACAAATCAAGAAAAAATAAATAGAAATCATGATTTAAAAAAAAGACGACCGCCGTCCCGTCTGCTTGCGACATACTCCCGCCACAGAATGGCATTTTGACAGATGCCGGCAACATATAAACAATTGGGTGGAGCTAGCTGTCACCCAACTGTGTACAGTTTTACGTCATCTGACAGGTGAGCCATGATTGGGCAATATCATGATGACTTTGCCCAATCATGGCTCTCACAGTTATTTGTGCCCTGATTGGGCAAAGTCCTGCACCTGACCTGTTGTCAGGTGCAAGCCTTCAGCCAATTATGGCTTCACAAGGCACCTTGCTTTGTGGGGCGCTCAGCGGGCGAACAGCCCACCGAACGCCCTGATAGTTCATGTGTTCGGCACGTTTGACTCAAACATCCAGCTCATCCCTATTCTTAACAGGTGTTAATGTATGAGTATTAACATACAGCAACTGAATGCGTGAGTGTGCATGAACCCTCAACAGGAGCGGAAGGGGAGAGAGGTGAGCGGCCACTGTCACAGGACTGAGGATCAGGTGAGTCTATGTTCTTTATTTTTGCCCTTAACCTTTGCAGTGCTATTTTATCAATCCTGAAGTTCTTCTTTAAATGCGTCCAAGTGTACCTTAGAGAGCTGATGATGTTTTAAAGGAAAATGGTGATTTGTCAGATTATTTGATAAATAATAACTATTTCATTATTTTTGAAAGCATCCTCATTTTACAGCATTTTTCACAAAGTGTCCAAAACCTTTCCACAGTACAGTACACTAGCCTTTCTCAACAGTAACCCCCCCCCCTTCACATCAGGAGCCCTCCTTTCACATCATTAGCCCCCCCTTCACTTCAGGAGCCCCCCTTTCACAACACAAGCCCCTCTTTCATATCAGAGCCCCCCTTTCACATAATAGTTCCCCATTTACATCAGGATCCCCCTCAGATCAGTCTTCATTCCTCCCTTCATATCACAATTCCACTACTACAAAATTTTGAGGCACCCTGGTGTGCCTTCTGCTTCCTTAGGGGTGCCTCAACATTTTGTAGTAGTGGGACTGTGATATGAAGGGCGGAAATGAAGACGGATGTGAAGGGGCTCCTGATGTAAAGGGGGAATTCGGATGTAAAAGGGGGGATTCTGATATGAAAGGTGGTCTCCTGATGTGAAAGGGAGACTCTGATGTGAAGGGTGCACTTCGATGTGAAGTGAAACCCTCTATTTTGTGTGTGCCTGCGTGGGGTCCCCCTTAAAATCTATGACATTTTAGATTGTGGTGCCTCAAGAGTATGCATTTTTTACAGGGTGTCGTGATTAAAAAAAATTTGAGGAACGCTGCTGTACACACAAACATACACACGTATATATTTACAGTATATATATATATACATACACAGTATATATATATTAGCAACAAATAAACCCACACGCATGCATTTCCTACCCAATGATAATAAACATGGGAGCCCATGTCTTGGCAAACAGCTGAGATCCAAACCTTGGTGTAAATTGCATGGAAACTGTATGTGCGTCTTACTGCCCAAATATACAATTATGGTATCTAAAAATATGATGTTTATGCTTATACATCCTTAACACAAGCATCATTCTGCTAATTTAAAAAAAACTCTGTACTGAAATTGCAATCCAGGTTATAATAAAGAATTATAAAACAAAAAATATAGATGTGGGTATATGTTTGTACATACATTCAGAATCACAGCTTTTTTCTCATTTGATCCATACACCACTCTTGCATGGATCAGTTCATGCAGGAGATGTATCCGTGCTTAACCAAAGCAATCAGAGCATAGTGGGAGGTAGGAAAAAACACAGCTCAGGTAGCAGATGTGTTTTAGGTAATAGATGATGTTTTATCCCATTATGGTGGCTGTGTGACCTTCTTATTTAAATGAGCATTTTGAAAACTGGTTTTCCTCATAAACATGCCCTCCTAAACCTGAACTAAACCTACCATTTGAATAGATTCCCAAAACAGTTACATTCAAGGCATGTCTTTAGTTATAACTGTTGCATTTGGCAGTGTGCTTATGTCAGCGCCCAAATGGCTGGTGTCATAGCTGATCAAATGTCCAGCACCACGGCATCTGCACATCTAAATAGAGGCTAAGATGGCATCATCTTCAACTGTAAAGGATAGGAGGGTTTAGACCCATTTTAAAGTGACATTAAACCCTCAGATTTTTTTTTTAACATAAACCAATACTGTAATGTGTACCTTACTGTAATCCATGCTTGTTTCCCTTCTCTTTGCTGCTCTTCCTTTTAAATCCTCATGTCTTCTCATGCTTGGGGAGAACTCCCCTTTTCAGCTCAGGGCCTCTTCCTGTAGTGCTGGCTCAGGTTAAAAGGCTATACAAACTTATACACAGACACCGTGTATCTATTCCTGAGACAGGGCAGTCTACTGCAAAACAGAAGTTCTGCAGAGCATGAGAACAGATACAGATTTAAAAGGAAGAGCAGCAAAGAGAAGGGAAACAACCATGGATTACAGTAAGGCACACATTACAGTATTGTTTTATGTTAAAAAATCTGAGGGTTTAATGTCACTTTAAGTATGCCTATCAAGTTAAATAAGTAACAAGCAATGGACAGACGGCTCTGGCTTATACTCCTTTTTCCAGTGAAAAATACATTAGAATAGGCCAGGGTACCTTAAGCTTGCCATACACTCTGCGATTTTCATTTGGGAATTTTCGTTCCTGCCAAAAAGGGAAAAAAACATTGGGTTTCCATCAACCCTCTTTCGGCCCGTCAAGCACAGACCAACGTCGTTTCGATAATCGTTCGTTAGTAATACTAACTGACCGAATTTCAGCGATCGACAGAACAGATTTTCGTTTGCACATGTGCAGTGATCATATGGCAAATTTTTTTCCGTATGAAAACCCCACTAATCCATCGATTTTCGTAATGATTCTAAAAAAGTTTTCCAGCCTGACACTTCAAGAAAATTCGGTCAGGAGTACAGTAACAAAAATCATTGGGTTCCCATCAACTGATCGATTATCAATGAAGACACCATTTGTGGACCATTTCCGAACCATAATCGATAGGTGTATGGGCACCTTGACCTGTCCAAATATATTACCCCCAAAATCTGTTTGATATTCACAAATATGGATAGATATATTTGTCTATGACCATCTATAGTGACCCATTTCATACAAGGAAAGATGTATATTTATCCTTTTTTTTATCTACTTGTTTTCTTTTTGGGTTATTTTTATTTAGCTGCCAACGTCCTTTTTAAACTGGGCTGGGTTGAAAATGTAGGCAACTAATTTTTAATTACTTCTGACAATGGATCCATTATAATGGTGGACATTCACATGCCTAGTTAAAGGTCCTGGATGGGAGTTAAAAAGACTGCCCTTAAAGTGGAATTAGACCCAACAACTTAACTGTTACCTTCAATGTATGCCAACTGTCAAGGTTGCCAGCGAGCTTTTTTCAGCTCTCAAATGAACTTTCAAGCCCTCAAATGGCTGGTGTCATAGCTGATCACATGTTCAGCACTATGGCTACTGCAATCTAAATATAGTCTAAGATGGCACTTTCTTTGGCTGTAAAGGATATAAGGGTGTAGTTTTGCTGTAAGTGGACATCACCATCACCTTAGCCTTGGGTAAAACCAGTCTACATTAATTTTGATGAAGGCCAGAAATGATATCTAAAGAAAAAGCAGGTGAATTGAAGTATGTCTTTATTGGTTAAAATTCTGATCTGTTTTGTTCAACAAAGATGGAATTTGTTTTTAAACCCGATTTCTTTGGATATAATTTGTAACACCATTCACAATGTATCTTGTTTGGAAAATGTAAGTAAACTCCTCATAGTCATTTCTATTGTGTAGTAGGCAAAACTAATTTCCTACATTGTTGTTCCCAAAAGGGTGAAGAGTTTGGAGATGTCAAGAGACGTAAACAATCTAGGACAAAATAGCTGATTTGGAAAAAGTCTCCAATTCAGCTCACTTTTCAGTTCAGCTATGCTCTCCTAGATTGTTCCCTTCTCCTTCCTTCTCCAAACTCTTCACCCTTCTGTGAATAACTCTGTTAATGTTGTAATTATGACAGGTAAGACAGATAAGATCTATGACAATATATCCAATTATACAATGATTCTCTGACAGGTTGCTATAGGCAACATCACTATTTTCCTTTCTTCTAGAGAGTTTGAAAATAAAAGTAAGGCAGTTATCTGATGATGGACATCAATGTATCATTAAAGCATATGAAGACTTATATGAAATGCCTAAAGGATATGCTAACTCTGGGCTTTGGGCCAGTATTACCTATAAGACCCCCCTACCAGTGTGGTTTTATAAGCCAGCTTTCTGGTGCATGGCCTGTTCAGGACAAAGCCTTTGCCTATTTCCATATAAATGTCAAATTCGGCACAAGCACCAATCCCACAAAAGCTTAATACATGCATGTTGTATGTTACTAGAATTTCTTTCCATCATTTGTGCAGAAACTTTGCATTGGCTAATTCACAATATGATTAACTTATGTTATCACTTCAGATCCTGCATGCTGTATTTCTTGAATTATTTTACCAAACGGAATGGTAATTTAACTTTCTATGAACAATGTAAAATGATCACACAAATTACTACTCCTTAAGCCCCCATTCACACCTGAATGATTTAAAGCACATTTTTAGAATGCTTAACACAAGATTTTCATTTAATTCTATGTGGCCCATTCACATCTGAGCGATGTGCTGCCACTTGCCACGCTGAAGAAGTACGGGAGCTTCTTTGGCCCAGAAAAGTGTGTTTTTTGGCCCATAGACATTAATGGGAATGCCCACAAAAGGCACAAAAAACATGCATAACACACATTTTTCATGCGTTTTGCACCTAAATACCATATCCTCCTGCCAGTAATCTGCCTTCCCAATGTGCGCCCTGCTATAAAGGCCGGTTATAGATTCATGCATGTACCATTTTTTCTAGTTTTACTATTTTGGGTTAGGGGGACGCACTGGAGTCCCAGCGTGCATTTTTGGTTGCTGGGCCTCCAGTGCGTCCCTGCACCTTATTAGGAGGAGTTGGCTACCTCCAGGTACACCTGCATGTAATTTATCAACTTCATTAATATGTACCAACTTGGAGAATCGGATACATAGAGTTAGGACCACACTTTGCAGAGGTGCCTTGGCGCGGCAGTGTGGCTTCTACATATTTTTGGCCAAAAGTTTGTGCAACTAAAACCTCTGATTTTAACACATACTGTTGACAGGGCTACTTGTTTGGTTGCAGGCTGGCTGGCAGGTTGAGGCTGGGGAATTTTTGTGTTTTGTATGACTTAAACAAATATGCTTGAAAATGTGCAAAAAAGTGTGTACAAATGCACTTAAAAATGTGGCAAAAACAACTAAAGAGGCTTATGGTTAAGTGTGAACCTAGCTTAAAATATCAAAAAAAATTGCCTAGTGATAATTATGAAGTTCTGTGAAGCATTTATTGAGTACAGCAAAATAGGGAGCCATTTGAGGTGGACACGAAATGATTATTCATGAGAAAGAGAGGCTTTTATTTTTTACATATATGATGTGAAAATATAAAATGTCCCCATCTGTGCCACATTTCTGTTCATTAACTAAGCATTAAGGTCATCAAAGGTTAATCAAAGACTGCAGTAACACTAACTGATGCATCTTAATGAATTGACCTAACGGAGCAATAGGGTCCAACTTAACAGGGCCCAAGGCCACATTTGTTTCCACAGGTCAAGTGGAGGGCAAAGGGAAGCAAAGGGAAAAAGAGTTAGCAGCATTGCCTGTAGGCTCAAAGCAGCAGATAATTTCCATACCTTTCTCTCTGCCCCTCTTTTACCCTCAGTTGTCACTCCATTTGGACTGATGTACAGACCTCTATAATAAATGTGCTAGTTAACTAATTAATGTGTTACATACTACATTAAACCTTTTACACAGATCTTTTTAATATGGCATTGTTATCTTAAAATGCCAGTATAAAGCAAAAGTAGTAATGAAAAAGGTACTTGTGAGCTACTTATTTAATCTTCATGGTGTATGTAACTAGGGGTGCAACAGGGGTATGTTCAATGCCTATTCACATTGCGCTAAAGGGTGTCCCTCTTTGTCATGCCTGAAAAATGTGAGGCATGCTTTTCCCCAGGACTGACTTACCATGCCTTGTGCCACAATTAGTGTCGATGTGGAGGCGTCAATCTCGAGAAAGGAGCAGGACTATGCTTCCTAACATCAGACCTGTCCCCCAATGTCTGGTGATGTGGTAACTGGTGGGGTTAATGATCAAGAAGCAGTAAAGGGGTGGAAAAGTACAAGCCACAGAATTAATGATTCAGAAGGAAGAAGATCCTGCAGGTCCTCGGGTACAATAGGGAAAACACCAAATCACACAAGAGTAGCAGGAGCCTGTGTTCTTGTGTGGTGGGAAATGCCTTAGATGATTTCACACTGCACATATGCAACTTTGAGGATATAGGAGGCGTATTGCCTAAGCACTGACCCATGTCAAGAGGTTAACTGCTTTTTTCTGGAGGAATTTTAAGACAAAAGGGGTTAATTTTTCAGGGTACTTCTTAGCGACCATTAAGCTTCCTAGATCTTCCCTTCACCATTTGTTGAGTATAGGTTCACTTTAAGGAGCAATAATCCTTAACAAGCAATATAAATATTTTAGTGAATAATTCTTTCCTCCATTTATACAGATCTGGAAAGAGGGATACAAGAGGGAAAAAGACAGGGGGATTGTCAGAAGATCCCTGTCTGCGTGACGGTGTTTTAGCATCATGGACAGGTGGTACAGGAGCCTTTGCTGTGCACCGGGGTGCCTGCAGTCATGCAGAATAGACGGGAGGAGATTTGAGCTGGTTCGAAAATTTAACAGTGGGATTTGAGTCTGAAAGATTGGTTAGATTATTACTGTACAGCATCTGTTATGCTTACTTAAAATATCACCGGCGTATCAATCATAAGTCCTGTATGTGACATGCAACCCAGCTGCGCCATATGCAGGTAGGCTTTAAAGGACATGTTTCTCAAAGGAGCTTGACACATGTCCTCTTCTATAGCGGTAATCATCATATTCAGAGGGTGTCAGGAGAGGTGTTACGACCTCTGTTCTAAGGTTCCCTGGCAGATCTCCGAAGCTGATGGGTTTCTACTTATAACAGTTAATGCACCGTCGCAGGAAGCTGGCCCAACCTCATTAGCACTGCATCAGCGTTCTTCTGAGCAGTTTATTGAACGGAATGCTTGATGAAAACTAGATGGATATAATTATATCAGACTGATGCTTTTGCACACTCTCATAACGCTGCATCTTGGCAGGTCATTTTCTGCCATACTCACTTCTCCTGTCTTTACGTTGAGAAATGTTAATTGGCATCTAGAGCAGTTGTGGCTCATAAACATTCATGTATCAGCGCTGGTAGGGATAAGGAATAAAAAAAAGCGAGAGAGAGAAAGAGAGAGTGGAAAAAAGCACAAAAGCCATCCCTTGATCAGCTAATAGCAATCAGCTTGGACAATTTCCAGAAGAGAGGTGTTTCAAGAAGCATTTCCGCCTCAAACACCACTTATTATTGCTCGGAGCGCCTGCACTAAGCACATACAATGATGTAGATGGGACTCTGCTGGCTGACACTAATGTTCTGAATTCCACTCCAAACACTAATTAGGACATTTCCACTGTGAAATATTTCCACTCGCTTGAAAAGAAAGGTGGACAAGGCTGCAGCGAGAATATTCTGTAACTCCCTTACCGCATACTACTCCCTGGCTGTGTAATGCAAGCAGCTACTGATTTAATAAAATAAAAAGGTGATGGGTACAAGGAAGAGATTCCCTGCAGATGCCTAAATGGCTATAATTACAAGCTTTGCAGAGTGAACCATTTTCACCTGTCTAAGGCTGTATCCCTCTATAGGGTGTCAGGCTTAAAGCTGAGCTCTAGGCACAAACTCTTTCATTGGAATATACTCCTTAATAGCTACAAAGGATATAAATCTGCACCAAATGCTTAAGCCTACTGATTACCTTCATCACTGTGCTGTACATAGCCTGAGCAGAGAACAAAGCGGTGGGAAGGACCCAACAGGCACCACCAACTGCAGGTTCCATGCAGAACATTACATGAGAAGGCGGATACAAGACCAGTCACACTGCACAAGGACAGAGAGCAGCAGTGACTGGTCTTGATAACAGAAAGCTTCTGCACAGAGACAAAGATTCACACTGGATTACTGCACATATCTGAAAGAAATACACAAAGTACACTAAGATTTGAGTAAGAATAAACATGGCTATTATAATTACAAACTATCTGCTTATCCTTTAATTAGGCTTGAACCCTTCCACTGCCAGTGATGTATGCCATATGTCTCTGGCAGCGGACCCCTTTAAACCGACTCTGTTCAGCTGTTTAGAGCTGATGGTCGCCATTACACTGGAAGCAGTTCTGGTGGCTGTGCTTCCAGATCACTTCCAGGGGCCAGTGAAACAAGCACCACCGCCTGGCATCCCCTGCCTTGCTTCCTGGGCTCTGCTGCCCCTCCTGCGGGCCCGGGGCAGGCATCACAGGTGTCAGTGGGTAGAGGGGAGAGAGACCGATGAACATTCATCCATCTCCTCCCTGCTGAATGGAGCCAGAAGTGATGGTGATTGCATCACTTTCGGTTCCTCAGCTGTCATTCCCCGGCTAGAGATGTAGTTGCTCTGTGTGTATGTTTTTACTATTTACTAACTCTATTGGGCAGCTGGACAGCAACAAAAACTGAGGTGAGGTCTTAATACATGGCATTTAGGTTTTGAACTTTTTAGTCAGAGCGGGTTGGTGGCATTAAGGTTTTAATAGGAATTACCTAGTTTTTCCCATAGATTTAACCTGAGAGTCTTATCAGGTATGAAATATGCTGAATACATTCCAAAAATAGTTCAAAAGCACACACGTTAATAATAAATACAACTAATAATAAATACAACTAAGATAAAAAAAAAGAATCTTTAAACTAAGGCTATATCTAAAATTATTCTCACAATTTGCAGATTGCAAACCGACCTCATTCTACTGTAAAGCTATCTAAAATATCTCAACATACATTTAAAAATCAGTCAATTATATTCGATCCTTGAGGGTATATATTATGCTGGGGCTATATAAAACATGTCCACTCTGGCAATTTATATTGTTTTACATTCACCAATTTTATTACAATGATTGCATTATACTTGATGAGTCAGTTCAGATTTCTAGGTTGAATGTATTTACTGTATGTATATACATGATGAAGTGCATCATTGCAAACATAGCTGTAATATACTATTGAAGTACTAGTAACAGCATCTTATTGTAAACAGACCAGCTGAAAAAAAAATGTGTGTGTGTGTGTATATATATATATACTATAGTACAAGTACAAGTATAGTACAAGTATAGTACTTGTACTTGTAAAAATGCCCTGATGCTAAAGGCTGATACTGGCCATTTAAATTTTTATAGAAGAGCAGCTCCCTGAGGTCCCCAGCATGCGCGGGGACCTTGCGGCAACTGTCTTTGACAGCACTGGTCCAGCCCCACATCTCCTCCTCCAACCCGGCGCCCACAGAGCAGCACTGGACAGCCTGGCCTGATGAGACCAGAACACAGCCCTGGTGAGATCTGCCCACAGCCCTAGTAAGACCCAAATGCAGCCCTGGTGAGACCCGTGCGCAGACCTGGTGAGGCCTGCAAGCAGCCCTGGTGAGACCCAAACGCAGGCCTGGTGAGATCTGCACGCATCCTCAGGGCCGTAGCGAGGGTGAGGTAATTGAGGCTCTCGCCTGCGCGGAGGGAGGGGGGGGGGGGGCGCAGCCGGGGCACAC
>NW_017307054.1:181832-193273 GCF_000935625.1 Nanorana parkeri | reverse complement strand
GGGCGGAGAAGGGAACTATTGACAATAGTTCTAAATGGTGAGATCAGCAAAGGCATGCCCACATTGGAATGTCCAACAGAACAGAAGAGTATCACAGCTGAGGAAGCAAGGAAAAAATGTAAGTATTACAGGCTTTTCCTCTACCAGATATACTTGATGAGCATTTAACTCTTGCATAGCTTCAAGATTATTTTTGGTATTAGTGGTATTAGTTCAGCTTTAATAAAAAAACAGCAATACATTGTCTTATTTTTGTATTAGGAAACCGAGTATAACACCCAAACCAAACCCCCCCTCCCCCTTGCCCCGACCTTTTGCTACATTTACTGGATACTCCTTTGTCTGCTGCCAGCCCTGACCTCTCGCTATGTTTCCAGGATTCCTCTTCTACTTCTGATCTCCCCTTCCACTGCCCTACGCTGCATTTACTTTAGGAGTCTGCAGCAACATCCAACGCCAGATTATATAGCACAAGTCCAGGTGGTAACCAAGTACCATTAGGTGCACTAGCCTTAAGGGAAAGGTGGCTGCTAAAGGCGAAACACATCATCACTATATACTCTGACCTCGGTGTTTGCATGCAAGACCTTACAAATACCCTCCACACTCTTTACCTGTACACACTACCCACCGTCATACCCTCTGCACTCCTCTCCTCTACATGCGGCAACATATCAGACCTTCCACAATCTTCTCTTGTACACACTCCACACGTCACTCTTCTACATATCAACCTATGTCAGACCCTCCACACTCCTCTCCTACACGTTAAGATGTTTGAGCAATATCCCCAACCTTGCCGGTTGTGAAATGGGCACACATTTGCTAGTAGTCATCATAATAAGAATAATTATCTTGGACAATTATACATTTTGCCGCTATGCGTAGCTGACTATTACATTTATGTTAGCACATCATTAATTTTAACTTTTTGTTTTTTTACCAAAAAACACAGATGATTTCATACCCATTCACTTGGGACTTCATAGATAATTTTTTATTAAATCATTATTATTATAATTGTAGATACATTTAAAAAAATGACCAGTGTCTTCCCCTTATCACCCTCATTAAATTGTTTAGCAGAGCTGTACACCATTACTGTTGAAAATGCATGGTGATCATTACTGTGTGTATGTCATAAGCAGCAATTACTATTTTTTTTTCTGGTTTTTAAAACTTTCTGCATAAAAGTTTTCAAATAATGGAATCCATAGCTATGCGCACAATGTGGCTTCACATCAGCTCCAAGGCTGTGTGATTTGCTGCTTATAGTGGCTGAAAATCCTCATAAAAACACACAAGATCAAGAACGGCTTAGTTCAGTGACTTATTGGATAAGACAGTGGCCTGAGTTGTTTCCAATAATGATTCTATTTGCATCATTTATATGTTCTCCAAGTGTGCTCTGGTCTCCTCCCACAGCCATGTTGGCTGGTAAATTGGCTTTTACCCAAACTGACTCCAGCGTATGTATTCGACTATCAGCAGCAGAAACAGTCTACTGTATGCTTCTTCGTGGGCAGGAAGTATTTCTATAACATCATAAAGTTCTTTGAAATGTCATCATCATCATAATTATGTAAATTAGTATAATAACATGTTAGTAACCCATTGTACTCTGCATATTACTACAACATACTAGCCAAAAGTAGACGTACTGCATCTTCCACTGATTTATGCTTTAGGCTTTCATACAAAAGATGCAATGGCTAGTACAGTATGTTGGAGGGTGGTGGGTGCGCAGAGGAGTGCTGGGCAAGGTAATATTCTTGCTGTTTCCACAATGAAATGTCATATGTAAGGTGGAATTATGCTGGGAGAGACAAATGAATGTATGTGTGTGTGTGTGTGCACCATTCTGTTTGTAATTGCATAGATATGATATATGGTTGGTGATTTGGTATATGAACAGTTACACTTAATAATATGGAGGTACTGTTAGGGACCAGTATGGTAAACAGTAGTTTATTACTTTACTTCATTTTATGACTTATTGAGTATTGTTTATGTACATCATTAAATTCTACAGCAACCTCTTGTGGCACCATGGGCTCACAGGAAGTAGGTTGATTGACACTCAGCGAAAACATGGGAAAGGAGCTGGATTGGTAAACAGTTGCATTCCTATGCAATGACACCACACCTGTTCTGGCTCCCCAGTCTAAGTGAAAGTGCAATCTCTGTAACTTATGGTTGTGGCAAGGTGGCAATAACTCCCAATTTCAGTATCATTGGCAGACAGTTGATTCGATCCATATGACACCTCGAAGATCGTTGAGAAATGTAATCCAAACTGCGCAGATCTTACAACAGCGAACATTGGGTAGGTCAGAAGATTATAGTGTAATCCACTAGCAAAGGACAAGTGGCTGAGATGAAAACTGGAACAAAATGAAGAAGGGTGGAGCTACACAGAGGAAAACCTGAACGATGGGTAGGGATGGAGACAATACCAGAGGCAGATGAAACACAAATAATCTTAAAGGCAAATCACAAAGCATGTGTAACATAACAAAACCCAAATGACCACACCCACCCTTCGCTGCGGAACGCTGCAAGCACTGCTGTTATCCCCAAGGTGTTCTTCTTTGTTAAGTTTAAAAGTTGGGAGGTACGTGAACTTGTTCTTTGTATAGACAAAGCTGCCCCGTGTTTGCAGCACATCACTGCATACTCGTACAGTACAGATTAGTGCAACAAAGCACCACATTTTCATTTCTTTTACTGACATAGCTGCTAATAAAATTAGGCAATCCCCTATTTTCACAATGTCATGCAGGCCTAAAGCAAGAGGCAAGGGCTCTATATGTACAAGTAGTAGGGAGCAAGCTGGTTCTGCATCTACAAATGAAAAAATGCGCCAGAATAGGTGTCTAGTTTTTGAATATTTTGGGAATAACTGGGAATACAGGGTGGGAAGGGGGTTTGGGAAATGTGGGGTTGTGGGTTGGAAGTACTTTTGACATTTCTAATAAACTTTTAAAACAATGCAGCATGGTATTGCAAAAAAGCTCACATACTATACTAATACAATTATGGCCAATTTGTATGAAATTAAGGGCTTTTTAGCTTTATTTTGTGTAAACTTTCCTATAGTTTTTAGATCTGTTGTGGCCTATTATCAATGGATAAATAAAATCAGGTGTCACAGATAAAAAAACCTACAGGGTTATTCACAAAAGGGTGAAGAGTTTGGAGAAGGCAGGAGAAGAGAACAATCTAGGACAACAAAGCTAATTTGGAAAAATTCTTCAATTCAGCTCACTTTCCAGTTCAGCTATGTTGTCCTAGATTGTTCACTTCTCCTGCCTTCTCCAAACTCTTCACCCTTCTGTGAATAACACTCATAATAAAGCCTTTTTTTAATGTTGTAACATATCTGATTGAGGTGCTGCTGCTGTACTTAAAGAGGGGCTGGAATAAAGAAGATACACTCACCTGATCTTCGGTCAGTCAGTGGTCAGCGCTCATCTCTCTCCCCCTCTGGAGAGAGTTATGAATAAGTCTATAAGGCTCCATAAATTAGACTATTTAATTAAGAACATTGTAACAGAAGAGAAATTACAAAACAATACCAGGGCCTTCAAATCCAAAAAGAGCCCAGCAGTAAAAATACAGCAAACACGATGGAGGCTTTGGTTCTGATGAAGGGAGCGTGCCCCAGGAATGCTTAAACCATTTATCAATACAGGGATCGAGGTTACTGGTGTTTTAAACCGCTCCATATTCTCCCTGCCAGGGGTTCCGTCCTCTCACCTGATTCTACTGGTTTTTATTCTACTGAACTGTTGTAAGTACAGCCTTAGAGCTGCGTGTTTTTACTATTAAATAACATTTTTACACTATGGAGGCGCTCTCTTTTGTTCCTTTTCTCATAGAAAAGAAATTACACTAAGAACAATTATTTGTGCTCCATTCTCACAACAGCTGTTTAACTCACACAGAACAAATGTACCTGCACTTTTGCTGGACGAATAAACTATGCAGTGTGTTTTTCTTTTAACAGAATTTAGTTTGGAACTGCAGTTATAAAAAAAAAAAATGTGAATAGACATCGCAGAGCTCACACGCCGACATCATGGGCGTTTTACTGCCGCAAGATGCTGGGAAGGTTGCAGGCAGTAAAAACAGCCTGTTTCTTTTTAGGCTGTAGGCAGTAAATAATGTCATCATCTGAGGTGTATAATTCCCTTTACAATTTGACGAGAATAGTCAAGGGGTTGGTATACAGGTTTTTGTATGTAGTGTAAAAGCAGTCCACTTTAAGATATTTGAGACAAGTATTACAAAAGGGGATTTTACACTGTCTAGTAATCATTCTTCTGCTGGCAAAATTATTGTCAGTGACACTGGGACTTTATTATAAGGTTACCATTAGTCCCCGTCCACTGGGGACAGACCCTGTTTCTCAGCCCCTGTCCCCTTGGAATCTGCTTCCCTGGATTTGTCCCTGTTTTAAATTTGCGCTGCCATTTTGTGCCGGACTCCAGGAGAGGCGAGTGAGGACACACCAGCACAGATGCATGTCTACTGACCTACCTACCTATCTATCCATCAGGGTCAAGGACACACAGCCACAGCAAAGACAGCTACGTACCTAACTGTCTACCTGCATACCTATCCCTGATACATCATGGTAAAGGACACACAGGCCACATCACAGATGCCTGCCTACCTACCTGCCTACATTTTCTGCCTGCCTACCTACTTGCCTATCTACCTATCCCCATCAAGGTGAAGGACACACAGCCACAGCATAGATGCCTGTCTATCTATCTGTCTACTTCATGGTGAAGGACACACAGGCCACAGCACAGATGTCGCCTACCTACCTGCCTACCTTTTCTGCCTGCCTACCTACTTGCCTATCTACCTATCCCCATCAAGGTGAAGGACACACAGCCACATCACAGATGGCTTCCTATCTATCTGTCTACTTCATGGTGAAGAACACACAGGCCACCGCACAGATGCCTGCCTACCTACCTACTTGCCTACCTACCTATCCCCATCATAGTGAAGGATGCACAGCCACAGCACAGATGCCTGCCTATCTATCTGCCTACTTCAGGGTGAAGGACGCACAGCTACAGCATAGATGCCTGCCTAACGTTTATTATGTCTACTTTGGACCTTCACTGCTAGAATTTTGCAATGATTTCTCCCGATGGTCCTGTGTCCTTTTCAACATAGATAACTGCACAAATATAATGATATCATTATACGCTGTAGGTAAGTACAACATTGTATGACAGTTATATTCAGTGCTTGCCTGCCTACCTACTTGCCTACCTACCGATCCCCATCAAGGTGAAGGACGCACAGCCACAGCACAAATGCCTGCCTATCTATCTGTCTACATCAGGGTGAAGGATGCACAGCCACAGCACGGACATCTGCCTGCCTACCTACCAACCTATCTCCATCAGGGTGAAGGATGCACAGCTAAAGCATAGATGCCTGCCAAAAGACTATTATGTCTTCCTTTAGACCTGCACTGCTAGAATTTTGCAATGATTTAACCTGATGATCCTGTGTCCTTTTTTAACATAGATAACTACACACATATAATAATATCAATATACTCTGTAGGTAAGTACAACATTGTATGTCAGTTATAATCCGTACTTCTTCTTCTCCTCTACTGTAAAAAATTAATTTCCAAAAAATTCCATTCCAACATGAAAAAAAATTGCACGCATGGGAAGGAGTAACCATACAGACTGATGGCACGCTGAAATACAACTTGATCTATGGAGAATATATTACAGCCATGATTTAAGAAGCGTAATGACAGTAATGAATATCACGGTTTATAAATACTATTATAAATACCAAGCGAGTGCCATGAGCAGCTAATAGGATTTCTCGCTTTGCAATTATACAAAGCGAGTCCTCGGCCAGAATTCCTCAGCACAGGCAGTAAAGCAAAATGACACCGGACAGGAGCAGACTGGAACAGCCTCTACGGATAACAAGATTGTGATTACAGGCCATCTTCATTTCCACTTTATTAATTGAAAAATCTTTGGGACATGTGGCTAGAAGAGGCAAGATGGATGCATTTAAAGATTGTTTCCAGAGCCAATATGTCAATGACCCAGCTTCGCTAGCAATGCCACGCAGATATCTTAACAAGAAAACTTGGGAATGGAAATGTAGACAATTAATGGGTGCACGTCTAGCTCCTCTAACCTCTGATATATGACCTGTGGTTTAATGTACCAGATGTGATTTTTTTTCCCCATTCTGTCTACTAGCAGCTTGTCAGGGATTGTGCTGGCAGTGGTTCACTGTAGAGGATTCTGGGAACGTGTGAGAAAGTCGAAGACATTCTATCATAGCTGATAATGAGCGCTGTACGCCTCCAGAAGAAGAGGGGTTGAACCAATCGAATGCATATGGCTTGTGACAAATGAAACAGGGGAGGAGAGGTCAGGTGCAGATAACCTTTAAGGTTATAATGCATTTTGAATTGTTTGGAAAGCCGTGGCCTTAAGCTGATATGTTTTCTTGTCCAATTCATTTAACAAAACCAGTAGGAACAATGTATGATTTGCCAGTTGATGGCACGTATTCCCCCAGGAGCCATGTTGGTGGCTTTTTCATACTTGTCAAATAACAGCTTTTTTTTCTGTTTGCTGAAACTAATATTTTATCCGTGTTAGTCCAGAACATGTACATGAGCTAACATGTACAGATGCTTTTCAAGAAACCCCTATCCGCATATAGATAATAATTTAATGGACCATTCACTAGAAGAATTCTTCACCTCCCCTGACATGCATAAGATTCTAAACTGTATATGACCATTCACAGACAACATGTGTGTTGTGCATGGTAGTAAATTTTAGGATGGCATCTCCATGCATGTGCAAGTGTGAATACAAGATGCCCTCTTACCTTTCCTTACTTTAAAAGAGAAGTAAAGCTAAACTTTTGTTGGCTTTACTTCCCTTTTGGGTCACATGAATATATTTAATAATGTATTCCTGTAACCCAAAGTCAGCATATAGCAGTCTACTGCCCACTATATGCTGGCGGCGCAGAGCTGGGCTGCAGTCATAAAAGATTCCAACAATTTTGTCTTGATTTATCTGGCTGCCTGATTGACATCTGGCTCTGCCTCTCTAGATCCAGAGCCAGCTACGGGCAGGGTGTGCCCTCATCTGTCTGTCTGAAGAACGTCCCCAGCACTCCCTTAGCTTGTGTCAAAGCAAATTCTTCTTTAGTGACGCATGATGTCACATTACAAATGCAATGTTTTGGGGTCCACTGATGCTCCCGTCTTTCCCTCAAATGAGCGCTGTAGGAACAGAAAGGGGAGGGGGGAATCCCTGCGAGGAGCAGAGAATGGCAGTCACTGCTCTTTGCAGGAGGGTACCTTGAGATGAGCAATCAGCAGTTACATGATCACTCAGCTCTCAGTATATAGAATAATTTTGTGTGTCAGCTGTAGTGTCCCACACAGGGGCGGACTGACCATTCGGGCAGCCGGGCACGGACCGAGGGCCAGCGGCCATCAGGGGGCCCGTCACTGACCGTCCCCTTGCCGCTGCCTCTCTGCCATCTACACCCGCTATTATAGAACACTGACTTTGACACTGTCCGGCCCCTCCCACAGCTCACAGCCCAGAAGCATGGACAGCCAGTTCCCCGGCAATTCATCTTAGTGAATTGGCCCACTATCTGAAAAATAATGTGGAGAGAAAATGTCTTAAAAATATTTACAAAAATGTGAGGGGTGTACTCACGTCTGTGAGATACTGTATATATATAATATATGACAGGAACACTCTTTAGAGGGCACTCTTGATCTATACTGCACACATGTCTGTCGGAGTAGTGGGAGCCTATGACATGTCAGCATAGGATGTGCTTCCGCTGTTACGTTCCTTGTGCAGTGGTTCCCCCAAGGAGACCTTGCCTCTGGATGTACCTCCATGGCGCCAGTCTATGTCCTTGTTTCTACTTGTTCTACTGGTCCACACATGTCGTAACATTCTCCTGAAGCAGCCATGTATGGCAAAACACGTTGAGGAAACATCAATGTGCCAACTACCACTTTGGTGCTATCTCATCAGGACATTGTTGGACTCAAACTGCATTTAAATCATTGTGGAATCAGTATTCAAATATTGGAGCTTATATATGCCATATGCATTTCATGGATGACTTTGTGATGTCTTTAGCAACTATGTTTTAATTGTTATTAATAAAGTTTATTTTGTTTTAATTGAAGGCCTTGTTTGCATACCTTAACTGCCTCCGGGTCGGCCGTAGTAAAAAAACGGCCCGGCCAGGAGCTCTCTAGATCTGAGCGGGCGTCTTTAGACGTCCGCTCAGACACGACCCCTCTCGCGCGCCCAGCGGGAAATGGCCGCAATTTAAAAACAGGCAGCGATGCCTGTTAACATACAAGCGATTCGCCGGCTGTAGAGCCGGCGGATCGCTTGTATGTTGCAACGATCGGTGCGCCCCCCCTCTGCTGTCCCCCCCGCCATTGTAACGCTAATCCCGGGCTCCGCTGTGCCCGGTGCGAGCCCGGGATCAGTGCCATGCCTGTGTAACAGGGGGTCCCCTCTACTCTGAAAGAATGCGGAAGTGTTGTATATTACATCACTTCCGCATTCTTGTGTCACTCTCCAGCTTCAGAAGCTGCAAAGAAGCTGATGGAGCAGATCTGTGCTTCATCAGCTTCTTTTGGGGGGTCCTAGGTGACATTAGGGGTCTTGGAGACCCCTGCTGTCTCCATAAAGAGGACCTGTCACATATTTTGCTAGCACATAGGGGGGGTGGGGGGTGGGGGGGTTATTAGCCCCCGTATGTGATAGCAATAAAGTTTAGTGGAAAAAAAAAAGGAAAAAAGAAATTAAAGTCCCCCCCAAAATTTTTTTATTTTACACATAAAAAAGAATTTAAAAAAAATAAATGAAAGTCCCCACCCATACATACACGCACGCAAAAATGCGTCTGGGGTGCATACGTGCAAAAAAGACGATTGCGCCCATTACGCCGCACATGTTACATATTGCCGCGAACGTTGGAGTGAGAGCAATAGTTCTAGGGCCATCAATCACTGATAACACTAAACTGATGAGCAGTAAAAGCTTTTAAAGTGTCGCCTATGGCCAATTTTGGGTATGGTAGTTTTCTGCGATGTCGCAGGTGCACGCAATTTTAAAGCTTGACATGTTTGGTGTCTATTTACCCGATGTGAACCCCGACTTTTATATTTTACCAAAAAAATGGGTAATAATAAATGTTTCCTAACATAATGTTAAAATTTTTTTTTCCTAATTACAGTAAAAAATAAAACCCCCAGTGGTGTTTAAATACCACCAAAAGAAAGCTCTATCTGTCCCCAAAAAATGGTATAAAATTCATTTCAGTACAGCGTTGCATGACGGAATAAACTTCAGTCAAAGTATTGCAGTGCTGAATACTGAAAAATGGCCTGGCCATGAAGGGGGTCTAAACACCTGGTCTTGAAGTGGTTAAAGACCCCACCAGGTTATATGTCTGTTTTGTTGTGTTTGTACTTTATAGCTACGGAGTGGGGTATCATGGCCTTCCTCAGCTGGACATGACCTACCGTATTTTTCGCTCCATAAGACGCACTTTTTTCCCCCCAAAAGGAGGGGGAAAAAGTGCCTGCGTCTTATGGAGCGAATCCTGACGCCCGAGACATGCAGTTTCGGGCGCCGGGCGAGTAGTAGGAGCCACTTCTCGTTTAATACAAGTGATCTAACGAGATCACTCGTATTAAAGCCGAGCAGCGGCGGCGGCGATCGAGTTCAGCAGCAGGAGCCAATGCTCGTTTAATACGAGTGATCAAATGAGATCACTCATATTAAAACCGAGCAGCGCCGACGATCGAGATAACCATAGAGCAGACGAAGAATAGACGTTCTTCGCCTGCTCTGTGTCATCACTGAGACCGTGGCGCTGTAATCACTGCGCCACCTGTCTCAGCGGTCACTAACTGCAGCTTCTGTCACAGCTTCTGTCATAGAAGCTGTCACAGAAGCTACAGTCTCGAGTGCTCCATAAGGCGCGCCGGACCTCCCTGCGTCCTATGGTCCGGTGCGTATTATGGACCGCAAAATACGGTATTTATAAACCTATATAGCAGCAGCTCCCATTTGCAGGTCTTCACTGTGTGGCCCTGTCTCGTGCCACACAACCTTTGCATGAAAAAAACTCCCGACTGGATCCTGAGCCTACTGTGAATGAGTTCCACTTGCCTCATTTGTACATGGCTGGTACATGCTGTTTTGAATGGCTGGGGCCTCAATGAGTATGAACCAGTCACATGAGTGAATTAAGTTGACCTTAAATGGTATTTCTACCACTGGCACTTTTGCCAATCCAACATAATAAACACCACAATGTATTTTAGTGCACTGTAATTCCTGTTCCTGAATATATACACACACTATATTGCCAAAAGTATTGGGACACCCCTCCAAATCATTGGATTCAGGTGTTCCATTAAATTTCCTCACTACTAAATATTACATGGTCAACTGGTAGTGGAAGCAACGAGGGAACAACAGCAACTCAGCCATGAAGTGGTAGGCTACGTAAAATGACAGAGCGGGGTCAGCGCATGCTGAAGCGCACAGTGCGCAGAAGTCGCCAACTGTCTGCAGAGTCAATAGCTTTCCATGGCCGAGCAGCTGCACCCAAGCCTTTCATCACCAAGTGCAATGCAAAGCGTCGGAAGCAGTGCTATAAAGCATGCCGCCACTGGACTCTAGAGAAGTGGAGACGGGTTCTCCGGAGTGACAAATCATGCTTTTCTGTCTGGCAATCCGATGGACGTGTCTGGGTTTGGCGGTTGCCAGGAGAACGGTACTTGCCTGACTGCATTGTGCCAAGTGTAAAGTTTGATGGAGGGGGGATTATGGTGTGGGGTTGTTTTTCAGGGGTTGGGCTTGGCCCCTAAGTTCCAATGAAGGGAACTCTTAAGGCATCGGCATACCAAGACATTTTGGACAATTTAATGCTCCCACCTTTGTGGGAATAGTTTGGAAAGTGCACAAAGCAAGGTCCATAAAGACATGGATGAGCGAATTTGGGGTGGAGGAACTTGAGTGGCCAGCACAGAGTCCTGATCTCAACCCGACAGAACATCTTTGGTATGAATTAGAGCAGAGATTGCGAGCCCGGCCTTCTCCTCCAACATTAGTACCTGATCTCACAAATGGGCTTCCGGAAGAATGGCCAAACATTCCCGTAGACACACTCCTAAATCTTGTGGACGTCTTCCCAGAAGAATTTTCAATATGTGGGGACTGCTCTGCAGAAAGAGTAACCCCCGGAAACAATGATATATCAACCAGATATACAGAATGAAACTGTCACAAAGAAACAGAAGGCCCATCTCTGGGCAAACTTACACCCGCCCCACCCCCCCCCCCCCACAGCTGACT